>NC_045765.1:157872279-158172279 GCF_008692025.1 Phocoena sinus
AGAGAGTTTTCCAAATATGCACATTTAAGTTCAAGGAACTGAATATTTTTGCCCTTTGGGGGATTAAGGTCTAAATATACCTAATGGGAAGTAATCAGCCCAGGGGATAAAGCTGAGGGTAATCTAGAACATGTGATGGAGAAGGAAGATTATGTATATTAATGATAGCCTGTAATCAGCTGTAATGATGAGGTACAGAGCTTGCTGAGTGTCATTCAGTTATTGTATATGGTATCACCTTGAAGGGAATGCTGTACTTCATTGAAATTTTACTTCCACTCTTGTAAAATAAGTGAAGACCTCTTATGGTCACAAAAATGGTGTCCATGTATCACATCATGTCAGCTTACTGTAATAAAGAAAATGAGTGGAACCTAGTGGTTTGTGGGGTAAACTGCATCAGACACCTCAAATACAGCATCTCATATCTACTTTGCCTCACCTGTCTCTTTCTCCAGCTGCACTTATTAGCTCTTGGTGGACACAGATACCACCTGACTACACCTGACTTCCCGCCAGTTCAGCACGCCTCTCAACGGATTTCTTAGATGACACTCTTGATTCAGTTATGGGAATGCTTATATATCCACTCATGCTACCTGGGAGGTTGGAGGAGTTGAAAGCAAAAGATATGTCTTTTACCAATGGAGGAGCAGTACCAGTGGATAAATATTCCTCCCTTTCCTCCCCATGATTGGTGTTCCTGAGATGCAATTTATATGGCTAATATAGTACGTCCCTGTGGTTCAGACAATTGCTCATTTATGAGGCATCCACCTTGATCAAGCCTTCTTTTATTGGTCTACCTTCCTTTCATCCTGAGGTTCCCTCCTCATGTTCTCTGGGATTATATGACAGTGAGGTAATGGCAACAAAGACCTCTGCCTCAGATTTCATTTTCAGGGAAACTCAGATTAAGATATCATTCAATAAATACGATTAAATAAATTACTTTAAATGAACAAATCATACGTATTTAGTGTATAGAGAATACACTACAACTAAATTTGGCTATTTTTTTTTTCTTTGTTTATAATTTAGCTCTTGTAAGAAACTCTGATGTTTCTCAGATTTTCTTATATGCTGCTCCCTTCTCTGAGGGGCGGTTTGGGAATAGCTGCAATAATTTATTCAAATGATTTAATCTAAAATGTATGTAAAATATTTTATAATTATGATTATAATGTAATTTCTGTAATAGGAGGAAAACATCAGAAATAGATGTATAGAAAGTCAAAATAAATAATTTAAATAAGGTATGATACATATAAAGGATGGAATATTATGCAATGATTAAAATGCACATTCTGGAAGCATATGTAAATGTCTGTAATGTGATCTTAAGGAAAAGTCTGTTAAAACCTGAATATAGTTTGTGACTTTCATTTTAGAAATATACCAAAATATTAATAATAAATATTATAGGCATCTATGATTTTGTAGAATATTTATTATTATTTTGCATATCATTTTTACATTTTTAAATTTCATATAATGAAATTATTACTTCTAAATTAGATAAGTAAATACCTTATTACCATAAATAATCTGATTCTTATTTTTGCAATATTTTAATCTTTTAATATTTCAGCATCTTTTTTCATGGTAAATGATCACAGTAAATGAATGTTCACATCTTTCCCCCACCCAAGTGCTCTCCAAATATTTTTTTCTCTTCTCAAATAATGTTCAAAACAGACTGCATCATAGAAATTCAAACACATTGGTAACTAGTCTTATTAACATTTCCAGAATCCATAATGGAAGGTAAGTGGTATATTTTAGGAATACAGCTAGTTGTATATTCTAGAAATATTATCAATGCTAATATTATTAAAATATAAGAAATAATATCAATACTAGTATTATATTTACTTTTCCTAGATAAATTTGCATAATGAAATCTAAAGTTATATTCAAATGTTATGAGCAAGCATTCTAATGACTCTTAATTTAATATACCCATCTGCCAGACTATTCCTTAATTTCCCACTGATGTCTCTTCTGAGATCTCAGATCTCAGGTATATGGTTCATTTCTCCAAATCACTCCCACAACCCCCAGTATTTCCTATCTCTTTGATAGCAAGTTTCTATATCCAGCTGCTTTCTACCTAGAACCTGAAATTCATTCCTGTTTCCTCCATCTCCTCAACCATTCTAAGACCCATATCTAATACAGTAAAAAATACCTTTGACTTAAAACTCCAAAATATATTTTGAAATCGTTTTCTTATGGTCAGTTCCACTTTTACCAGCTAAGAGCACAGCTCCAGCTCTTTCTTTGCTAAAACATAGGGAAAAGAGTCCCACAATATTTTTCCCCTTCTTATGAGTAGTAATATTGGTTTCTTTGAAAGAGAAATCTTATGTTATTAGCCCTTTGATAAAAGAAGAAAACAAAACCATGATCAAATGTGCCCCCATTGTACTTAGGATAACTCAGGTGTGTCAAACTCCTTGTGGTACATGGCTTTCCCAGCTCTCAGTGAACTGATGGCTGCCTACCTCTCATGTCTCCTCTTCTTCTTTGTCCTAGTCTTCTATCTTCCACCACATCATGCTCAATTCTTGATCAACATAAAATGTGAGGGCTTAAAGGACTCCCCCCGCAAATTCACCCATCTGGCCCCTTCTCATTCGTCATGTCCCTGCTTAGAGGTCATCTTCTTAACTAGGTGTTCTCTATCCTGACCACCTATTTAAGAAGCTTTCCTTTACAAGTTACTCTCTGTAATGTTTCCGTTTTGTATTCTTTGTAGCACACACCACAAACTATTAACACCCTATTTTTGAATTTAAATTGGTTACTTTCTCTCCACTAGAAGATAGGCTCCAGCAGAGCAAGGGTTTCTGTCTTTCATCACTTTTGTTTTCACCTAAGGATTTCTGGCAGAGAAGAGAAAGAGTGAACCTAAAATAAAACAGAAACTTCCCCTTCTCCTCCTTCCCACCTCCTTCCCCTTGTCCCTTTCTTCCTAAAGTCTGTCACAGTTGCAATATAAAGCTCATGATGTAAATTTAGTCTAATTCAGAAAGTCACTTCTTATCTGAACGGCTAATCTCATTACAAATAAGAGCATCACTCCTGTCTGAAATAACTCCTGTCTTTATTTTTTTAAAAATTCTACCTTTGGTTTAATTATGTGGAACGGAAGCCAGGTAAACCTTCAAAGCCAAGGTCATTATTATGATCATTTGTGAAGGTGGTAGAAAAACCGGAGATTGATATTGGAAAGAGATTGTTGTAAAATGGCCTCAGAATTTCCAAAGAACTTCTACTCTGTTTTCACAGGAATATTTATCAAGGCTCCCAAATGCGTTTGTCACCTACATCAAGTAAAGGGCATTGGAGAGTGTTAACCATGCCTTCTGTCCACTCCCTTCCTGAGTATATCAAGCATTTAGCCTTGTTGGTTCTTCGTCTTCATGATATGAGAAACAATGCCATACAGCCATTCAAAGTGGGATTGAATATCAATAGATTCTAGGAGACAACTCTGTAGTAAATCAGATGTAGTGCTGTCCTGGGGAAAAGAGAAAAAATGAGGTACTTTTTTGATTTGCTGGAATCACATGTATAAAACATGTAAACTAGGTTAAAGAAGATCACTTAATTACCATGTCCTCTACATGGCTATGACCATGTAGAAAGGCTGCTTCAACACATTCCCGAGTTTCTGCTAAGAACATATCTGTATGACTTTAGCTACCAAGGATAAATTCCAGTGGTAGAGATAAAGTCAGTTTGCAGAAATTATGAAGATTACATTCAACTGTGCTTGCTAGCATCTCTCTTTCAGTTAATAAAGCCATAATTAATAGCTCTTTAAAGTTTTTGACACATTTTTTCTGGAAATGCCATGGTCAACAGCAACTAAAGTCAGAGAGAACATTTGTTTTTGCTTTCTGAAGCTCCAGCAACAAGAGAGTTAACTACTGACAACGGATTTGAAAACCAATATTATCAGGTGCTCAAACACCTAATGATATGGAAATATTTACCTTTTATGCAAATATCTTAAAGAGACAAACCAACTGACGAAGTTACCAGATTGGGCACTGATTGATATTTCAATACTGCCTACTTGTTTAGCAAAATTTTAAACACTGTTATCTTTTTCTCAAAGACTTTTGAAGGTCAGCTCCCTGATCAAGGATGAATGTTAAGACTACTACCATTCAAAACATGTTCTGGAGAATACATAGCCAGAAGACAAGACAGTGCATGTTCTAACCTCAGTTTTCTATGTAAGCTCACATGTTACAATGTAAATATTCTTACCAACCTGATTACTGTTTTTCTGATTTAGTTGTAGAGATTTGATATTTTATTAACCCATTGAAAGGAAAAAAAGTCCACATAGTTCCCAAATGGGTCTATGAGGGCTGAAACACTTTCTTTGGAATGTCAAGTGATTGAAATAGTCAGACATCCTCATTGCAAGTAATAATAGAATACTACTACTATGTATCCAGTACAATTATCACTGTATATATATATATATATATATATATATATACACACACACACACACACACACACACATATATATATATATATATATATATATATACACACACACACACACACACCCATCTAAAAACCACATTTAAACAGTAAGGATTATATATAGGTATGTATATACATATGATATTATTTAAGTGTATAGATAGGTGATAGATGATTGATATAGAAGAAACCATAAAATATCAGTTTACGACAAATGTTTTGGAATTCCCCAAGCACAAAAGGAATTGATATTAAATTCTTTCATTTGCTGAAAAATGCCAAGGAACTCTTCTAGCAATTTAGCACTACCCACCATTCCCCTGTTTTCTCATTTTCCTCCTTACCAGCTTATATTCTATGCTGAATCTTAAGGAGACCTACAATGACCCCAACTTCCTCTTTCCTTTTTTTCCCAATAATATGCAGTTGATAAAATCACAGTCTTGCTTATCTAACTGTCCAGGAATCCTGTTCAGCCTCTCTACCCCAAAGCACTTCGGGGCACTGCTGAAGGAATTACACACATCTGACAAGCTGCACTTTAAAGAAACAATTCAGTCACATTGTTTGGCAGAACAGTGAACCTAGACTTTACAAAAAATGTCAGTGTCATAAAAGAAAAAAGGAAAAGAGGCTGAGGAAATGATCTCTATTCAACGAGAATAAAGAGACATGACAAATAAAAATAATGTGCAACCCTTGCTTGGATCCTGGATCAAACAATAAGCCATGCCTACAAAGTTCATTATTGGGATAGTTGGATAACTCTGAGTACAGACTTCATATTAGTTTTTAGTATTGTATAAATACTATAAATATGATATATTAACAAGTATTATATTATATATTAGATAGTATTATAAATATTATATTCCTGAGGGTGGTCATTTTATTGTGGTTATTCAGAAGAAGTTTCCTTTAAAAATGTCAATAAATTGACAGAAGGAGTGGAAGGGGAAAAGTTGAATCCACAATCCATGTAGAAGGGCACAGTTGAAGGACTGAACAGAGGTGTTCACTTAGAGCAAGAGAGAAAAGGGGGTGGTGAAATGAACATAAGAGTCACTAAGAGAAGGTCAACCTCCAGAGCACCAGGGCCAGCAAGGCCTGGCCTTTCCTATCTGGTTGGAGCAATGAGTCCAAGTGAGACCTTGGTGACCATTGAAAGGGAAGGAACTTCCTGGAGAGCCAGCATGTACACTGAGGACATTGAACATGGGGGAGTTTGAGTGAGTCCTCACAGATCGTTCATAGGTCTTCTTTCTACAATGAGAGCTCCTAGGGCAGTTAAGAAACTACCAGAATTTAGCTAAGTGGTTCTTACTACTAAAGGCTATTAACAATCTTGTTAGAAATGTTGACTCGTAAATCTAGAATTGCCTAGGAACCTACATTTTAACCAGGAAAACAAATGATTTTAATGCAGGTAATAAAGTTTCTCATAAAGAAACTTAGATCTAATGTATGTTTTTCTATGTGGTTTTGCAAGAGTTCTCAACTTATGGTTATATTTTTTTCCTGATGAGATTGAAAATATTCATCCTTATTTTGCATTTACAGATGAGTTTTAGCTCATTACTCGGGAGGTATGTCAAGCTGTATGGCTATTTGCAATTACAACTCATCACCTATATATTATACTCAATATTACCCAAAGTATGTTTGTATAGAATAATGTTTTTCTGAAGCCAAACTGATAGCAACACTGCCAGGTTGGTAGAGCATGGGCCAACCTCATTTTCCTTATAAAAAGCAAATTATAGAAACTTTAAATAACATAGCTATAACTTTATTTACAATTTTTATGACAGAAAAAAATATATTGTTAAAACAAAACCACCTTATGTTACTGTGATTTTATGTCTTAAATTACTGAATTCACACAAATCTTGGTTATTGGTTGACAGAACAAACACCTCCTGAAGGTAGGTGCTGCTATATCCCTAGTACCTAGAAGTATGCCCAGTGAAAACAAAAACTAAAGAGAAAGAATAAAAGTTAAAAAAGAAAAGAAAAGAATGGTGAGGAAACGAAGCACAGCTAAAAGTATAAATGTGAAACTAAAATATCCCTAGAATTTTCTTCCTCAAGCGGGAAAAGATATGTAGTGTGCCTCCTGTGTTTAAGTGTAACTTTATCTTCTTACCCAAAAGTCTTTTCCTAGCCTTAAAAACTCCTAGATGCATGTATACAATGGAATATTACTCAGCCATAAAAAGAAACGAAACTGAGTTATTTGTAGTGAGGTGGATGGACCTAGAGTGTGTCCTACAGAGTGAAGTAAGTCAGAAAGAGAAAAACAAATACCATATACTAACATATATATATTGGAATCTAAAAAAAAAAAAAAAAAAGAGGTTCTGAAGAACCTAGGGGCAGGACAGGAATAAAGACACAGAGGTAGAGAGCGGACTTGAAGCCATAGGGAGGGGGAAGTATAAACTGGGATGAAGTGAGAGAGTGGCATGGACATATATACACCACCAAATGTAAAACAGGTAGCTGGTGGGAAGCAACCGCATAGTGCAGGGAGATCAGTTTGGTGCTTTGTGACCACCTAGAGGGGTGGGATAGGGAGGGTGGGAGGGAGAAGCAAAAGGGAGGAGATATGAGGATATATGCATGCATATAACTGATTCATTTTGTTATACAGCAGAAACCAACACACCATTGTAAAGCAATTATATTCCAATAAAGATGTTAAAAAAAAGAACTAGATACCTCTTTATTTTCCATTATACTCCATTGTGAAGTACTTTCCTTATCCTGCAGTGAATTTGAATCAAAGTTCCATATGCTGTTCTGAAAAGCTAATTTCTATAAAGTGTTCGTTACAATTATGGGTGAAATTTTCAATTTTTGTTGCTGCTGTGTAGTAGAACAGGAGGCAGATCAGATAAGTGTGATTATGAGAGTGTGTGCATGTGAGTATACTTTACTGACCTTTATCTGTACCTTTGTATATGATTAGTATTTTACCTATGTCAAGATGTATTGTTAATATGTCAATGTATTTTATTCAAATGATTAGTCAAAGTGAAATGTAATAGAAATATTTTAAGAATCTATTTATAGCTTTAGATCATTAACTCCAACTACTTTATGTGTAAAAGAACAGTGTAAAGATATATGCTTGAAAATATATATCTGCTTTGACCATCATCTTATGAAATAATCAATCGGATTATATAAGAATTTTTCAGCGGGCCTCTCTCTGTTGTGGCCTCTCCCGTTGCGGAGCACAGGCTCTGGATGCGCAGGCTCAGCGGCCATGGCTCAGGGGTCCAGCCACTCCGTGGCATGTGGGATCTTCTTGGACCGAGGCACGAACCCATGTCCCCTGCATCGGCAGGTGGACTCTCAATCACTGCACCACCAGGGAAGCCCCGAACATTCTTTGGTGTATATGTGCATGAGTGTGTGAATCAGTTTTCCCATTTGATCTTAAACAGGAGATATTTTATTGACATTCATTTGCCACTACATGGTCTCAAATTACCCTGAGTTCTTCCTTCCTTCCTGGAAAAATTTAGCAGGTTCTCCTCCATAGTAAAAGGAGTTATATTAACATCATTTTTTTTTTTTTTTTACAAAACATTTAAGAATCTTGAAAAATATTTACATAGGGTAGGAAAAGTGGCTTTGGGATTTTGTTTCATTAAATTTATAATTCTTAATCCACATAAACCAAATGTTTTGAAACTTCATGATTCAAAACTTTTTAAACAACTCCTATGAGTATTTTTCTCATGTAGAGTATAAATACTGGTACAGCAGATATTAAATGTGCAGTGCAATTGAATAAATTTGTTTTACCTGTAGACTGTGTACCTGTAAATAGATTTCTAGTCATGCACTGAAGTTTAGGTTGGTGTGGCTAGGGAAAGAGAAGATAATTATGTAGACGTCTACAATAGAAGGTGGTCCATTGTATTTATTTCTACACTCTCTACAAAATCACAGGCTGCCCTCTCTACACTTATTCTGCAGCTAAAGAACTAGGAACTACCTGGCCTCAGTATTTGAATGATTCCCTTCACTTCAAATAACACAGGGAGACTCTTCCTCTTCAGGAGTAATCAGAGTCATTAGTCCCAAAGACCTGTCACTTAAGATGATAATTGCTAGTTTTAAATTAAAAGCTGTTTCTTACATGCAGTTCTGAATTGTAATAGTATCTTTGTGTAATTTTCATTGTTTCTGACAAAATAGAAATTTACTGGTACAAAGGAGCCATGGTTATATATTCAATAGATAGACTATTCTTCCAAAGGCTAATATCTAAGAAGGTAGAGGTAAAATGAGCTTTGTAAAAACTTTAAATATAAGGTAAATTCCTGTATTGGCTGCTGTCTTTACATTGTACAACTGTTTAACAAGTTAAACACAATTTAAAAGATGGAGAAATGGAAGGGTGTTTCTTCTCCTCTGTGTCTCTCTCTGACACCTAGTAAAGCGAAATTACTATAAAACAGTTAAAATAACGTAGACTATTTGAAAAGCTAATGTGAAATATGGAGGAAGGATGCCATTATTTAATATTTTCCTATCCTAATCTGCACAGAGTGTACCATACATGTTTAAGAGAAGAAAAAGGAGGGGGAATAATAAACAAGAAAAAATGTAAGAAAAGTGTTTAGAGGAACCGTTATTTCGAGAAGCAGAAAATATTAACAAGTACTTGACTTTTTCCAAATTGTGAAAAACTTCAAAATGAGTAAAAGTTTATTGAATGTTCTATACATTTTACCATTCTGAATGATCTCTCTTTTTCACTGTCTTTTAGTTATTTTAGAAATCTGTGGAAAAAATTCAGAGTGGTCTGAGATTTCACCAAAAATAAAGAAAAATCATTGTCAAAAAAAAAAAAAAACAGTAAAAGAGAAGTTAGGAAAGAGATATAAATATGGAGAAGTTATTAAATTCCAGAAGAAAATGACACCAGGTTCTCCAATAAAACTAAGAACTTGAGGATAGAGGGCAGGTTATAGTGGTGTCAGCCTAGATTTTTAATCTTTTGATCTCTCTGACTTCCCCACTAAAAACAGAGTAAATAAGATAATTCCCAAAAAACAAAATAACTCATTGACAGATGACTGCATATAACCACCAAGCAACCATGCAAAAGAAAGCAGACCTAAGCAAATGGTTCACTTATTCACCTATGAATGGAAAAATACCAGAAGGGCTAAGAGATACTCACTGGAAAGTGGGAGTGGCCAATTTATGATCAGCCTCTGATAGGGTGAAGGGTTTTGTATACTCCAATCCAAGGGTGAGTACAAAGGAAACTTGGGGATGTAATAAATTCAACAGCCAAACAAACTTTTTAAGACAATCCCATACTGTCAGAAAGACAGATAAAATAATGTCAACAGAAGCAGGGACTCTAAGGGCAAAGGAAATGGAACTTCCAGATGAAAATGAGGCACCGGTAGAAAAGCATTCCCACATTCCACTAAGCTATACTTTTGAGTATTGATGAAACCAACAGAAGAAACTCCAGCATTGCGAAATGAGTCTTTTCCTACCTGCTCCCACCTCCCCCGCTGCAACATACTTCCTTCTAAAATTTGGGCATGCTAATTTCACATCAAATGAACAACCGAAAAGGACTGTAGTTAGTATACAGATTTTCTTTTTTTAGAGAAATGTAACTAAAACAAAATCTCCTCCTAAACCAGAAACCTCTCCAAAGGTAGAAGAGAAAGAAAATAATTTCATTATTAAATAAGCACTAAACTAGAATGTGATGTGCATCACAGGCAATCCACTAAGAGACTGGAAAGGCAGGAGGAAATCTCACCCTTTATGCTGCCAAGCAGTTACAACTCATAATATAACGTCCCCAAGATGATAAATAACTCCTCTTAAAGTTAAAGGACTTGACAGCACATTTTGTGACCCATAGGTCATGTTAGATTCACCTGGTAATCTGGGGTAGTTATCTGAATTGGCTAATTAGCTTCATGAAGTGGAAAAAAATTGACAAAATATAGTATTGAGACTTGGAGTGAGGCTCCCACAGTAGCTAGGCTTCTCTCCTCCCATAGGAACTGGGAGTCTGAGGCTCTATCTTCCTTGAAGATTACATTGCAGGGCTTCCCTGGTGGCACAGTGGTTGAGAGTCCACATGCCGATGCAGGGGACATGGGTTCGTGTTCCAGTCCTCGAGGATCACGCATGCCGCGGAGCGGCTGGGCCCGTGAGCCATGGCTGCTGGGCCTGCGCGTCTGGAGCCTGTGCTCCACGAAAAAAAGATTACATTTCAAAGAGATGGTTCCGGGGTTCCTGAAAAAGACATTTTTGGGTTCTAAATCTGGCAAGACATTTATATAGCTTTTTAAAAGTTACATACATTTCAAAGAGACAGAGAAAGAACTTTCTAAATCAAATGATCTGAGAAAATAGAGGGAGTCTCTTATTTTCAGCAGGGAGAATTAAGCCTTTTTTGTTTGTTTTCTTAGGTGTATACCTCCTATTCAATGTAACGATTATCTACTTTTAAAGAATTGATGATAAACAGGTGTTATCTTGGATTATTTTATTGTGTGTGAAAATTAAGTATGTTTTCCAAAACAAACAAAACATTTTTTTGCATTTCTTTTTAATTCCTAGCTTATCAGAATATTGCTGCATTGTCATTCCTGCTTCTGCATTCAATCTGTAGCAAAATGTTATGGTTGAAGTATATGAAGAAACATATATGTGCTGTGTATGCTATAAATCAGAATGGAACAGCACGTGGAGTTGCTATGGGCTCAGACCTTGGCAGATGTCACATTGGGTCCCCAGGTTCAGTGCCAGAAGGCCAGTTCAGGCCCCCTGGCTCTTCTGGCTCCAGGAAGATTATAGATTGGAAGCTCACGCATGCGCAGTTTACTCCCGCCTTCTGGCTTGAAGTGGTTGCTTTCGGGCACAGCCTGTAAGCCAGCGCCTGTCCTTCTGCACGTGGTCCGGCCTCTGGAACGAGGCACCACCGCACTATGAATCTGGGGCAGGATTGGGGCAGGACAGGGGTTCCAAAGAACTGCGAAAGATTTGTGTGATGGGTGGTGTGATCCGTACTTTCTACGGGCTAGAGTCTGGGATGAGGCACCTCCAGTACCAAGGACACCCAGGGGTTTCTCATCCCAGGACTCCCTTGCCAGTCCCAGTAGAACTTCCAAGATCCCATGAGATGGAGCTTCCTCTGGGAAAAGTGAAAAAAAAAAAAATATATATATATATATATATATATATATAAAATGGATAGTGAAGGTGGCTCTCCTGATTACTGAAGAAGAAAATAGCAGTTATTTAATCCAGAATAGATATTGGATCCAGCATGGGACTATGAGAAAGTAGGGTAGGTGTGTAAGTTTTCAGAGAGGAGGAACTCAAAAGGAGAAACTTGTCTTGGTCTAGGAATTTTTGAGTGTCTGGAATGCTCCTCTAATTTTGTTCAAGTTCAAAAAAAATTAGTACTAATTACAATGTTGTAATACACTGTGCTTGGTAGTTTCCCCAGGGTACTTGGACTGAGTATCTGTGAGTGTATAGTTATGTGTGCCCAAGTATAATTTTTTGCTCTGATGTAAAAACACACAGCAGTTTGCACAATTTGAACACCTCTATGAGGAAGATGACATCATTGCAAAAGAAATAAGGGAAGCAAGTGTCCTAAAATTTTCAGGATGGAGCATGTAACTACCATTGACACCCACACTAGAAGTATTATTTATAGGTATAACTTGTTTACTTTGGAAACTGGGCAGTGTTTGTGGAATTGGATGTAGGGAAAATTATTTCAGAGACAAACAAGATGTGTTAATGATCATAATGTTTAACAGTAAAGTACTAAATATCTTAACTGTATAGTGATAAACATTTCCAAAAATCATCATTGAGAAGTGACTTATCTTTCATTACTTATTGGCTTCTGTGTGTGTATCTGTGAGGATTTCACAGATTATAGTATACAGAATATTTTAGTTAGACTACTCTCAAATTCCATTAGTTTTATTTTTCTATTTAGCCAACATTTAATGAAAAGTCTAATTTACATAGTTAATTTGAAAATACCAACCACCTCCAAGAAAATAAAAAAGCTATATGAAAAATAGAGGCCATTTTTAATCCTATCTTCCAGATACAACCATTGTAAACATGGTTGCTGTTTTCCCTTTTGGTCAAGTTCATATTCAGTGCCAGGTGTATTTTATGAGAAATTGACGGATGCCAATTTTCATCAGTATATTATAAAATATCAATCATATCGCCAGGCATAAAATTCCAAGTAATGTGAATCCCCAGATTAAAATTTTGTCAAAAATTAATTAATTTTGAAGTTGTCAGACTCAACAAATTGCAGAATGTTTTTATACTGCTGCCACATGATACCACTACTTAAGTTGAAATAGGGGAATATCTGACAGACTTTATTAAGATAAGACTTGAAATATGAAAGGTTTAAATTGAGCCAAGTATTCAGGCTTGCATCTCTCACAAAAATGCCACATTCTTGAGTGTATTTTTGTCTCTTTGTTTACGTATATAGACTATGAGTTCCCAGAGGAACCTCAGTCAAAACTCCCTGAAGCTTCCCTGAGACTTACCAGGTATTTAATTTGGGGGTGGGTGGGTGCAAAACATGTTTTTAAAACTGTGACTCTTACCCAAATTACATGAAGAACATACATATTTAAGAAGGGTAGATATCATGAAGTGTTTACACAATACCTGTGAAATTCCACTTTTTTCCCGAAATTCTGCATTCTTATTATTTACCATTTATGCTGGGGAATATAGGGTGATCTGTCCATTGAACTTGCCTCAAGAGGTATAATAGAGCTATGATTTTGTGTGGCTCCATGGTCCACTGCTTATGCTCCGTTGGAGATAAACCGTCTCAAAACACCATTTATAAAAAACGCCTGTTAGTGAGCAAAAAGCTTGACTATGGGTCCCTAGTAAATCCTTTAGGAAAAAAAAAAGAGCTATACTTTGTTGCACTGTATTGTTTGGACATGTGACCAAATTCTATCATTAACTGATGGCTGAAAGAACTATGATGTCTACATGTTGGGTAATACACACAAAACCCTTGAAGAAGGCTTGGTTTCTCTTTTCTGAATTATGTTCCCATTATTATGTTTATATATATATATTTACATTTGTATTTTATATATAGTATATATCTATATTCTGTTTCAAAGAAGCATATACAGAGAAGTATATTCTGGCTTAAAGGAGTAAGTCTTATTGAAATTTGACAAGATCCCGATCTGTTCTTTTCATTTAACATTATGTCGTGAGCACTTTATTTTGTCATTAAGTAATCTCTGACAACCTGATTTTTATGACTAACGCTACTACTGCTCCTACTACTACTACACCACTACTGCTAGTACTACTACTAGTATTAACACCACCACCACTACTACTACTACTAACTACCACCACCACTGCTGCTAGTACTACCACTGTACTACTACCTCTACCAGCATCTGTGACAGTGAATACTTTTCATTTTAGGACAAAGAGACTGAGGCATAAAAGGGATATGCAGTTTGTCAAGCTCATATATAAATAGCAAATCCCAGATTTCAGTCCATGTTACTTTACTCCAGAATTCTCACTCACAGCCACCCTAACAATGTCTCACAAATGACTTCAGAAAATTCTACCTTAAAACTATACCATAATTCATTTGAATGAATATTTAAATGATTCCAAATTAAGCTTTTGTAAGTATTAATATATATTGTGTATAGTTTTTTCATTGGAAATGAAACTAAGTTAATGCAGATTTATATTCCAGCACTATTATAATTTTTATCTATTTTACTTTATATATGGTTTCTTTTAAAACAGTAAATGCTTACCTCAGGCTGGATGCTGTTTTTGATGAAAAACATGCAGGTGGCAGGTGGTTGTGTTTTTTTTGTTGTTTTGTTTTGTTTTTTTGCGGTACGCGGGCCTCTCAGTGTTGTGGCCTCTCCCGTTGTGGAGCACAGGCTCCGGACGCGCAGGCTCAGCGGCCATGGCTCACGGGCCCAGCCACTCCGCGGCATGTGGGATCTTCCCAGACCGGGGCACGAACCCATGTCTCCTGCATCGGCAGGCAGACGCTCAACCACTGCGCCACCAGGGAAGCCGGCAAGTGATTGTTTTATATAATTTTATAATAATTATTAAAATAACACTGATTTCAGACAAAACAATTTAAATTAGATAAACATCTTACTGGAAAAACAGGAAACGTGGAGGCAAAATATTTCATAAAGAAAATGCAAGAGAAGAGCTAGAAATAAAATAGGTAAAAAAATTCACATCCATTTTACACACATTAGAGTTTTGAGACCACATAGGTGATGAATAATTTTGTATCTTAGCAAAACACAACTTCTGACGTTTGTTTCTTGATGTGTTAAAGGAGAATTTATTATTAGAAACAAGTTTTACACAGTGACTTTATTATGTCTGAACCCTCATTATTCAAAAGATGAAAGGGTATAAAAATGTTCAATCAAGTAGACCCCTTTGTTAAGAGTAAAATGTATAACTGTAACTCCGCAGATTTTAATAATAATTTTACATTTTCTTTCTTCACATATACACATGCAAAAAGCCAGAGATACTTTGTAAAAGCTAGCCTTACCACAGCTCATACGCTCTTTTGAATATTTGTTATTATTCACATATTCATTCATTTTGTGCATGTTTCTCTTTCTTGCCTCCACCTTAATTGTTTTTCAGCCCTAATTCTTCTCTCTCCAATTTCTTCACATAATTTTATCATGCTAATTATATTGATTTTTGAAGTTTCTTTGAATTCTTTCAGAACGGATGGAGCATAAATTAATATTTAGCCCTGATGGGGCTGTCATCAACTATTGTCTCAGTTCAGAAAGTCTGAAGAATGTTTAATTCTGCTTGCATCAGTTACATATGCAGGTGGAGGTATGAATTAGCCATCACCAGTTTGTTAGTTTTTCAGAATACAAATCTCTTTTACTTGACAATAAAGTAACCCTGGGTTATTGTGTGAAAAATGGTAGGACAGATATCCTTAATACTGTGGATACAGTTGAGCTACTGATGCTTAGAAAAGAAGCAGTAATGGAAGGAGCAGCTAGCTTAGTCTTTGAATTTTGGCAGGGGGTCTTGTAATAAAATTTGGGAGATTTATGTGTTTTGCCTCTACCACCACTTGGCTCTCAGACTGTCAAATGTTAGACTCTACATGATTATTTGTAATTCTTTTTTCTTTTGATAACGTCTTTTGTTTGCTCTCAGCCTCATATGCTCCCTACTGTGTTGGTGGTAAATCCTCTACTTCATGTCTCAAATGCTATCTTTTTTTTTTTTTAATATTCTTAATGATAGTCATAGTTAATATGAATGATAGAAAATTGGCAAAATCAACATGATACAATCTTTCAGAAGTTTGCTCTAAAATATTTTATTTACTTTTTATCCATTCTTTATTCTTACTGAGATATAATTGGCATACAATATTGTGGAAACTTAAGGTTACAACATGTTGGTTTGATACACTTCTGCATTGTCATGTGATTACAAATGTAGCATTAACCAATACCTATATCACATCACATAATTATCATTTCTTTGTGATGAGAACACTTAAGATCTAGTCTCCTGGTAACTTTCAAGTATAGAATACAGAATCAACTACAATCACAATGTTGTGCATCGGATCCCCAGAACTCATCCATCTTCTAACTGCAACATCTTCCCAATCCCCCAGCCTCCCAGCACCACGTAACCACCGTTCTACTCTGTTGTTTTTATTAGTTTGCCTTTTGTGAATTCTTCATAAAAGTGATATCACACTGTGTTTGTCCTTCTCTGCCTGACTTATCTCACTTAATATAATGCCTTCAAGTTTCATCCATGTTGTCACAAATCGCAAGATTTCCTTCCTTTCATGGCTGTGTGTGTGTGTGTGTGTGTGTGAGAGAGAGCGAGAGAGAGAGATCTTCTTTATTCATTCATCCCTTAATGGGTATTTAGGTTGTTTTCGTATCTTGGTTATTATGAATAATGCTGCAATTTCCATTGTGATCTAATGATCATGAAGTCAGGTAACAGGATAAATCCAAGAAACTAAGCATAAGATAGAAAAAGAAAAAAGTGGGTTGTTAACAATGTTTTAATCAGGGCTTCCCTGGTGCTGCAGTGGTTGAGAGTCTGCCTGCCGATGCAAGGGACACGGATTCCTGCCCCGGTCCGGGAAGATACCGCATGCCACGGAGCAGCTGGGCCTGTGAGCCATGGCCTCTGAACCTACGCATCCGGAGCCTGTGCTCCGCAACGGGAGAGGTCACAGCAGTGAGAGGCCTGCGTACCGCAAAACAAACAAACAAACAAACAAAAAATATTTAATCAAATTTACAAAAAGTGTTTACAACATTTAAATGTTAATTGGTCAATCCAGTAGCCAGAACTTTTCCTTATATTAAATATTTGATTGTTTAAGGTATTTTATATTAGATTTTTGGTTATTTGCTTCTCAAAATTTTTGTTTGTTAAACAACCCCTAAACCGATATCATTAATGACCAGAAAACTTGCTTCTGTTACTATTTAAACCCTAGAAGTTAGCAGCAAGAAATATGTATATTTATATTTCTACAGAAATAAATAATGGGGGAAAAAAGAACATATAATTCACTATATCAATACAATCTGAATGGACCATATTTCACAAAGTGTTCATTTGTCAGTATAAAACAACAATCATCTTCTAATGTCATCTCATATTTATTTACCATTCAAAGTTGAATATTGAGAATTTCAAGTGTTATATGGATGTGTTCATTTGGAAACTAGAACAATGAGGCTCCATTTTCTGAATAATAAAGATTTTTTTTTCTTGTTCATGTACTGGATGGACTCTGTAAACCTTAGAATGTTATCATTTCCCTGTACCTTGCTCAAGCATAATTCCCATTTACTTTGTGATAAACCAGAACAAACTTAACATTCCAGAAATCCTTTAAATAAAGGGTGCTGCCTGGAAACTTGTGTTTTAAGACACGTAAACACTGCAGAAATAGTATTTCATATGCTCAGTGGAATTGACTTGAGTGATTATAGAAAGCCAGAAACCTGAAGCTTATAATAAAAAATATCTTTGTAAGTTGTTTTAACCTGATTTGTTCTCATGGTTGCATCACTGATCACGTATTATCACTCTCTCATCCATCTAAAGACAAAGAACAGTCACCAATTGCAAAGTCATCAATACAAAACTTTTCCTGCTTATGGAAACATTCCAGGATTTGCTATGTGAAAAGAATGAATTATAATAGAATTCTCACAGAGCTGCCTTATGGCAATATGGGTCAAATGTAAAGCCCAGAACACAGCACATTAGCTATTTGTATTAATGTGATGACACAGATCTTTACTTAATGTTGAACGCCACTTTCCTCCGGCCCCCACACCCCCATATAGATGCTTGTAGGGGCAAAACTGGGAGTTATATTAATATTAATGGACAAATCAGAGATGGGACAGCTACTGGATTGATTGCCTTGTGTCTCTATATCACACCTGAAAAAGCAAAATCTATCATTAAACAGAGAAATTACAAAATAGCAGTATATAATCAATGAAAAAGACAAGCAGCATATGGTTTTGTATAGGGCAATATAAAAATATGTTAAATAGGTATTTCTGTTGTTTTGAAAGAGCATTTAAAATGCAAAAACATAACTGAATTTTAATACTTTTTCTTTCCATCTTTACTGAGATATAATTGACACACATACTGTATAAGTTTCAGGTGTACAGCATAAGGATCTGACTTACATATATCATGAAATGATGACCACGGTAAGTTTGGTGAACATCCATCATCTCATATAGATACAAAATAAAAGAAAAAGAAAAAAATTTATCCTTGCAATGAGAACTCTTAGGATTTACTCACTTAACTTCCATATATAACATCAGCAGTGTTAACTGTAATCATCAGGTTGTACATGACACGCCTAATACTTATTTACCTTGTAACTTTGTGCTTTGTGACCACTTTCATCCAATTCCCCCGTCCCATACCCTCCACCTTTGGTAATCACAAATCTGACCTCTTTTACTATGACTTAGTTTGTGTTTGAAGTATAATTGACCTAAAACACTGTTAGTCTCTGTTGCAGAACATAATGATTTGATATTTTTATACATTATAAAATGATCACCATGATAAGTTCTACTTACCATACAAATATGTTACAGTATTCTTGACTATATTCCCTACACTGTACATTTAAACCCTATGACTCACTTATTTTGTAGCTGGAAATTTGTACCTCTTAATCTCCTTCACCTATTTCACTCATCTCCCCACAGCTCTCTCATCTGGCAAGTTGTAGATACAGAGAGCAAACGGAGTTTTAGTTCTTTATATGATGACTATTGAAATCTCTCTACCCTAGTCCATGTTTGGGATGTTAGATTTGACATATTTTTCACTAGAATGTTGCATAATGACAATACTGTAACTGTAACAATATAGACAAACTACTTTTAGCATCAGGGTCTTTGCTTAAAGTTGAACAATAACCACATGACTATTTTCTCTACATACGTCTCGGCATTTTTTTTTTTTTTTTTTTTTGCGGTACACGGGCCTCTCACTGTTGTGGCCTCTCCCGTTGCAGAGCACAGGCTCCGGACGCGCAGGCTCATCGGCCGTGGCTCACGGGCCCAGCCGCTCCGCGGCATGTGGGATCTTCCCGAACCAGGGCACGAACCCGTGTCCCCTGCATCAGCAGGCGGACTCTCAACCACTGCGCCACCAGGGAAGCCCACGTCTTGGCATTTTTGAAGACTCTACCAATTTTGTTGTTTCAGGTCCCTATATAAAAACTTTACTCAGACTGTATTACTCTTTGAAGAACTCTGTTTTTCCCTAATGGTTTGGGAAGCATCCTTTCACAGGATCCTCATCATGTTTATGTACTTATCTTAGCTGTCAAGAAACCCCATAGGAAGATCTCTGTTCACTTCTACTTACTCTTCTCAGGCTAAGTTCTCTGGAAGAATTATCCTCCCTTCACCAATTCCTTTTTTATAATCATTTGATGTTTGCTTACTTGCCCTATGATTTTATTGTAATTATAGATTTTATTACAAGCTTCCTCCTGCAATTTGACTATGTGCTCACTCTTTGAGGGTATTATCTCACTTAATCCAAGAAACATTGCTTTGCTATTATTATTTATGTATTTATATTATTTACATTTTAGGGATGAGGAAATTGAGTGTAGCAAAGTTATTTGTCCAGGATTTCATGACAAATATGTTGCCTAGGTCTTTGGTTGGATTCAAAAGCTGTGACCCTAAATACAGTACTCAAACTCCATGAAAGTCAGAAAAATTGTGCATATTCTGTTGTGAAGAAGAAACCTGTTCATTTTCTTTCTTCCCTCCCTTCTTCCCTCACTCTCTTCCTTCCCTCCTTCCTTCCCTTATATATGTTTCCTCTTTTCTTTTGAAATTTTAATTATTTTATTCCTTTCTTTCAAGAAATTTTATTAAGCCAACATTTATATGCCATCACTGTTCCAGGTGCTGGGAAAAGAGCAGTGAACAACAGAAAACAAACTCAGTGACTATGATTCCATCAGAGAAGAAGGAGTATTTCATCCTTTTCATTCTCATCTTCAAATAGGAAAATTAAAAATTAATAACATCTTCTCATAAGTCCTTTAATTTTTGTATTTCTAACATATTGCATTGCAAACAACTTTTCTATTTTACTACTGAGTGCATACTGGTATTTATTCAATGATTTTAGAAAACTCAGGTAAAGAAATCAAAGATCCAATCTTGCAGTGCAAACATTTCCCATGTGGACCTATCATACTTACAACATATCAGCCAGTGAGTTATATCGTTGCTAGAATTTTTTGTTGTCACATGAACCTTCCCATTCTTACCTTTATCCCCCAAGCTTAGACTGTAAAATGTTCAAGCATCGTGAAGCCTTGCTAAGTAAAGGGATAACTATACGTTTAATGTTTCTTTTACTTTAGAAAATTTCTGAAAAATGTGGATAAAGCACATTGCCCCACATTAATAACTCTAGTTGAAGATTCACTACCACTTTGTAGTTATTTATAAGCTTTTGGAGGCTGCCTTTTCTCCCTCTCATTTTCTTTATGTTACTTACTTCTAGCAGAATGCATTATTTTTAAAATTGTTCCTTCAGAACTTCATTCAGCCTTTGACAGCTCATCAATTTTAGATTCCTTCTTAATGGTAATGATGTGTCTGCCAGTGTATTACTAAGAATATTCAATTTGCTGTCATTTGACAATTTAAAAATAAGTGGTCTGCTACACACTCCTTATCTCTTCATTCAGAACATGATTCAATGCCATGTATTTTTGGGTTCTCTTCAGACTTTGATGCACTATTCTGTATTCTTAATATGGGATTTTTATCCTGCTATAATTCTGAAAAACTGTTAAAAATATCCAAATACATATTTATGATATATACATACATATATATATATGGGATAAAAATCTATCTATCATCTATTATCACAGTAGTTTTTGTTTGTTTGTTTGTTTGTTTGTTGTTTTTTTATGGAACACAGGGTCATAATATCTGCAGTAATAGCAAATATTCTTACTGAGCTCTTATTATTACAGTAAAGTTTTAAGTGATTTGTTTAGTAACCGTCACATTAAGCCTAGGGTGTATGTATTACTGCTATACACATTTTGCTAATGAAGACATTGAGGCAGAAGGAGATTAAGTAAAGGGCAAGACCTCACTGTTGGCAAGTCAAGGAGGTCAGTTCTGGCAGGTTCCGCCTCCACTGTTTTTTTTTTTTTTTTTTTTTTAACATCTTTATTGGAGTACAATTGCTTTACAATGGTGTGTTAGTTTCTGCTTTATAACAAAGTGAATCAGTTATACATATACACATGTTCCCATATCTCTTCCCTCTTGCATCTCCCACCCTTCCACTCTCCCTATTCCACGCCTCTAGGTGGTCACAAAGCACCGAGCTGATCTCCCTGTGCTATGCGGCTGCTTCCCACTAGCTATCTATTTTACATTGGTAGTGTATGTATGTCCATGCCTCTCTTTCGCTTTGTCACAGCTTACCCTTCCCCCTCCCCGTATCCTCAAGTCCATTCTCTAGTAGGTCTGTGTCTTTATTCCCATCTTACCCCTAGGTTCTTCATGACCTTTTTTTTTTTTCCCTTAGATTCCATATATGTGTTAGCATAAGGTATTTTTTTTTTTCTTTCTGACTTACTTCACTCTGTAGGACAGACTCTAGGTCCAACCACCTCACTACAAAAAACTCAATTTCGTTTCTTTTTATGGCTGAGTAATATTCCATTGTATATATGTGCCACATCTTCTTTATCCACTCATCTGTTGATGGACACTTAGGTTGCTTCCATGTCCTGGCTATTGTAAATAGAGCTGCAATGAACGTTTTGGTACATGACTCTTTTTGAATTATGGTTTTCTCAGGGTATATGCCCAGTAGTGGGATTCCTGGGTCGTATGGTAGTTAAACTATGCTGGATCCTAAAGTGCTGACTTATCTAAAGTAAGATATATGCTTACTTTTTTAGTGTGTTGTCACACAGCACAATTAGCCACTAGACTAATTTTTGAAAATTCCATGTTGCAAATGATTTAGAGAAAGTAAGAAACACCACTATACTCATTTCATATAGAAATACTGAGTGCTCAGTTTGCTTCCACACAACAGATGCATAGGATAACATGTCAATGTGACTAGAGACAGAATACCTACCTAATTAGATCTTCCTTTGTCACTCGAAATTTTTTTCTTTGACTCTTTTTAAAAACTTGTTGATTATTTTTACCTCAGGAAAGGCTTGACAAGATTAAGATAGATATGTGGTTCCATGAAGGAAGCTTCTATAGTAACAGAAAATACATAAAAGAAGGAATCACAAAAATGTAAAGTTCAATTCACACTGAAAGATGTATTTATTCTATTTATAAATCTAATATCATGTTGGAGTCAACTTTAATATCCATCTTCAACATTTTCTAGTTAATTTGTCTTAAAAGCCCGTATACTGTTGGTTCTTGAAAGATAATTGAAGTAAAGATATTTCTATTTTCTACCATGAAAGGGAAATGGGGACAACTGAAAAAAAAATGCTTAGACATAAATTTTAGTCTTCATATGCTTATCACTCCCTCCGCCCACCCACTCCCCAACTTCCTAAGAAATCTATATTCTGTGATATGTCCTTGGACACTCAGCCCATGGAGATGTTTATGCTCGTTTACCACAGTTATGAGCAGATATGCAAACTGACCTCCCTGCAGAGCTGTTATGTATCTTAGTTTGATCCAGTCTAACACCATCTTCCCTGCCACATTCCCCCAATATAAAACAAACAAATAACTGCTCCTCTAGTTTCTTGGGCTTAAATTTTGTCATAATTAAAATTCTTATAATGGTCTCTGTCTCTTTTATTAATCCCCTTTAACTTTAGCTTTAATTGAAACCTAGTTATTCCCTAAGAACCATGCTTCCCTTCTTTGAAGTCTTAGTGTCTGAGTGTATGTGTTTTTATTGTCCATGTGGCTGAAGATGGTATAAATTCCTTACAATGTATTTCTTCTTCTAGAACATTATTTATCTTCAGTAATTCCACTCTCTTTAAGACTATAATGAGGCTATATGTATACTCTCTCTCCTTGCTTTATTAATCTACGATATTTCTGGAATTCTTCTATTTCATAAAATATTTGCTCTCTTGATTTTCTGTCTTTTCATCATGACTCCAGCACACCTGGATTACAGTTAGGCATTCCTACAAAATAGGTCCAGCTATTATGTGCCTAATACTCTCCTCTACATTGTTTCTCGTGATCTTCTACATCTCAGTTAATGGTTTCATCATTTACTTAACTAGGTCGAAATCTGGGAGCCTTTTCTGACTCATCTTCTACTTACACTCCATTTTCTACTCATCAGCAAGTCCTATAACAGGTAGACATGTAGAGGCTTTTAGGCCCTTTTAAGCAGTCTGTACTTTATTCTGATTGTGATTATAATCCACCAGAAGTTTTCTAAGTCATGAAAAGGATGTGACTGTTGAAAACACCTCTGCTGCTAATCCATAGAGAATTGGCTGAAGTGGAGTACTAATGGAAGCTGGAAAACCTGGGGGATGCTATTTCAAAATCAAAGGGAAATAAAATATTGATAAAGACTTGGGTGATTGCAGTTGAATAGATGAGAAGTGGGTAGTCTTACGGATGTTCATTCCAATCTGGCCATACAGATTTTCTTACAGATTCTAAAATACAAGGAGATCACTCTTGCCTTAGGGCTTTTCCCTTTGTTGTTCCCTTGACTTTGACAACATTCTCCACTTCTTTTACACGGTATCACCTACCTCATTTCATAACAGTCTGCTCAAATATCACTTTAGGGAAGCCCTGTTAGTATACCTTTAAATACTCCCCGTCGGGGGACCTTGAAGATGGCGGAAGAGTAAGACGCGGAGATCGCCTTCCTCCCCACGGATACACCAGAAATACATCTAACGTGGAACAACTCCTACAGAACACCTACTGAAGGCTGGCAGAAGACCTCAGACCTCCCAAAAGGCAAGAAACTCCCCACGTACCTGGGTAGGGCAAAAGAAAGAAAGAAAAAACAGACAAAAGAATAAGGACGGCACCTGCACCAGTGGGAGGGAGCTGTGAAGGAGGAAAAGTTTCCACACACTAGGAAGCCCCTCCGCGGGCGGAGACTGTGGCAGGCGAAGAGGGAGCTTCGAAACCAAGGAGTAGTGCACAGCGACGGGTGCGGAGGGCAAAGCGGGGAGATTCCTGCACAGAAGATTGGTGCCGACCGGCACTCACCAGCCCGAGAGGCTTGTCTGCTCACCCGCTGGGGCTGGCAGGGCTGCGAGCTGAGGCTCGGGTTTCGGTTTTGGACGGAGCGCAGGGAGAGGACTGGGGTTGGCGGCTTGAACATAGCCTGAAGGGGTTAGTGCACCACGACTAGCCGGGAGGGAGTTCGGGGAAAAGCCTGCACCTGCCGAAGAGGCAAGAGACTTTTTCTTCCCTCTTCGTTTCCTGGTGCGCGAGGAGAGGGGTTTAAGAGTGCTGCTTAAAGGAACTCCAGAGACGGGCGCGAGCCGCGGCTAAAAGCGCGAACCCCAGAGACGGGCACGAGCCGCGGCTAAAAGCGCAAACCCCAGAGATGGGCGCAAGCCGTGGCTAAAAGCGCAGACCCCAGAGACGGGCGGGAGATGCTAAGGCTGCTGCTGCTGCCACCAAGGGGCCTGTGTGCGAGCACAGGTGACTCTCCACACCCCTTTTCCGCGGAGCCTGTGCAGCCCGCCACTGCCAGGTTCCCGGGATCCAGGGACAACTTCCCCGGGAGTACGCATGGCGGG
The DNA here is from genome assembly GCF_008692025.1 of Phocoena sinus. Classification (NCBI taxonomy): domain Eukaryota; kingdom Metazoa; phylum Chordata; class Mammalia; order Artiodactyla; family Phocoenidae; genus Phocoena; species Phocoena sinus. The sequence goes on from NC_045765.1 coordinate 157,897,232, forward strand.
CCTCAGGCTGCTGCAACGTCACGCCGGCCTCTGCCGCAACGTCACGCCGCCTCTGCCGCCGCAGGCCCGCCCCGCACGCAGTGCCCCTCCTTCCACCCCACCACCCCCGGCCTGAGTGAGCCGGAGCCCCCGAATCAGCGCCTCCTTTAACCCCGTCCTGTCTGAGCAAAAAACAGACGCCCTCCAGCGACCTACACGCAGAGGCAGGGCCAAATCCAAAGCTGAGCTCCTGTGAGCTGTGAGAACAAAGAAGAGAAAGGGAAATCTCTCCCAGCAGCCTCAGAAGCAGCGGATTAAAGCTCCACAATCAACTTGTTATACCCTGCATCTGTGGAATACCTGAATAGACAAGGAATGATCCCAAATTGAAGAGGTGGAATTTAGGAGCGAGATCTATGATTTTTTTCCCTTTTCCTCTTTTTATGAATGTGTACGTGTATGCTTCTGTGTGAGATCTTGTCTGTATACTCTTGCTTCCACCATTTGTCCTAGGGCTCTATCCGTCCATGTTTTTTTTTTTTTTTTTTTTTTTTTTAATTTTTTTTCTTAATAATTAATTTTAATTGTAATAACTTTATTATACTTTACCTTCGTTCTTTCTTTCTTTCTTTCCTTCCTTCCTTCCCTCCTTTAGACAACAAATCACCCCAAATTGAGTAGGTGGTCTCTGAGAGCAAGATTTATGATTTTTCCCCCTTTACCTCTTTTTGTGAACGTGTATGTGTATGCTTCTCTGTAAGATTTTCTCTGTATAGCTTTGCTTCCAACATTTGTCCTAAGTTTCTATCCATCCCTTTTTTTTAAAAAATATTTTCTAATTCAATAACTATATTATACTTTTTTATTTTTACTGTATCTTCTTTCTTTCTGTCTTTTTTCCTTCTTTCCCTCCTTCCTTCCATCCTTCCTTCCTCCCTCCTTCCCTCCCTCCTTTCTTTCCTTCTTTCCTTCTTCCTTCCTTCCTTTCCTCCTTTCCTTCCTTCTTTCCTCATACTTCTACTAATTCTCTCTACTTTTTCTCCATTTTATTCTGAGCCGTGTGGATGAAAGGCTCTTGGTGCTCCAGCCCAGGAGTCAGGGCTCTGCCTCTGAGGTAGGAGAGCCAACTTCAGGACACTGGTCAACAAGAGACCTCCCAGCTCCACATAACATTAAACGGTGGAAATCTCCCAGAGACCTCCATCTTAACACCAGCACCCAGCTTCACTAAACGACCAGCAAGCCACAGTGCTGGACAACCTATGCCAAACAACTAGCAAAACAGGAACACAACCCCACCCATTAGCAGAGAGGCTGCCTAAAATCATAATAAGGCCACAGACAGCCCAAAACACACCACCAGACGTGAACCTGCCCACTAGAGAGACAAGATCCAGCCTCATCCAGCACAACACAGGCACTAGTCCCCTCCACCAGGAAGCCTACACAACCCACTGAAACAACCTTAGCCACTGGAGACAGACATCAAAAACAACGGGAACTACGAACGTGCAGCCTGCAAAAAGGAGACCCCAAACACAGTAAGATAAGCAAAATGAGAAGACAGAAAAACACACAGCAGATGAAGGAGCAAGATAAAAACCCACCAGACCTAACAAATGAAGAGGAAATAGGCAGTCTACCTGAAAAAGAATTCAAAATAATGATAGTAAGGATGATCCGAAATCTTGGAAGTAGAATGGACAAAATGCAAGAAACAGTTAACAAGGACCTAGAAAAAATAAAGATGAAACAAGCAACGATGAACAATGCAATAAATGAAATTAAAAGTACTCTAGATGGGATCAATAGCAGAATAACTGAGGCAGAAGAACGGATAAGTGACCTGGAAGATAAAATAGCGGAAATAACTACTGCAGAGCAGAATAAAGAAAAAAGAATGAAAAGAACTGAGGACAGTCTCAGAGACCTCTGGGACAACTTTAAACGCACCAACATTCGAATTATAGGGGTTCCAGAAGAAGAAGAGAAAAAGAAAGGGACTGAGAAAATATTTGAAAAGATTATAGTTGAGGGCTTCCCTGGTGGCGCAGTGGTTGAGAGTCCGCCTGCCGATGCAGGGGACACGGGTTCGTGCCCCAATCTGGGAAGATCCCACATGCTGCGGAGCAGCTGGGCCCATGAGCCATGGCCGCTGAGCCTGCATGTCCAGAGCCTGTGCTCTGAGACAGGAGAGGCCACAACAGTGAGAGGCCCGCATACAGCAAAAAAAAAAAAAAAAAAAGATTATAGTTGAAAACTTCCCTAATATAGGAAAGGAAATATTTAATCAAGTCCAGGAAGCACAGAGAGTCCCATACAGGATAAATACAAGGAGAAATACGCCAAGACACATATTAATCAAACTGTCAAAAATTAAATACAAAGAAAGCATATTAAAAGCAGCAAGGGAAAAATAACACACAAGGGAATCCCCGTAAGGTTAACAGCTGATCTCTCAGCAGAAACCCTACAAGCCAGAAGGGAGTGGCAGGACATACTGAAAGTGATGAAGGAGAAAAACCTGCAACCAAGACTACTCTACCCAGCAAGGATCTCATTCAGATTTAATGGAGGAATTAAAACCTTTACAGACAAGCAAAAGCTGAGAGAGTTCAGCTCCACCAAACCAGCTTTACAACAAATGCTAAAGGAACTTCTCTAGACAAGAAACACAAGAGAAGGAAAAGACCTATAATAACGAACCCAAAACAATATAGAAAATGGGAATAGGAACATACATATCGATAATTACCTTAAATGTAAATGGACTAAATGCTCCCACCAAAAGACACAGATTGGCTGAATGGATGCAAAAACAAGACCCTTATATATGCTGTCTCCAAGAGACCCACTTCAGACCTAGAGATACATACAGACTGTAAGTAAGGGGATGGAAAAAGTTATTCCATGCAAATGGAAACCAAAAGAAAACTGGAGTAGCAATTCTCATATCAGACAAAATAGACTTTAAAATAAGGACTATTAAAAGAGATAAAGAAGGACACTACATAATGATCAAGGGATCGATCCAAGAAGAAGATATAACAATTGTAAATATTTATGCACCCAACATAGGAGCACCTCAATACATAAGGCAAATACTAACAGCCATAAAAGGGGAGATCGACAGTAACACATTCATAGTAGGGGACTTTAACACCCCACTTTCACCCATGGACAGATCATCCAAAATGAAAATAAATAAGGAAACACAAGCTTTAAATGATATATTAAACAAGATGGACTTAATTGATATTTATAGGACACTCCATCCAAAAACAACAGAATACACATTTTTCTCAAGTGCTCATGGAACATTCTCCAGGATAGATCATATCTTGGGTCACAAATCAAGCCTTGGTAAATTTAAGAAAACTGAAATTGTATCAAGTATCTTTTCTGAACACAACGCCATGAGACTAGATATCAACTACAGGAAATGATCTGTAAAATATACAAACACATGGAGGCTAAACAATACACTACTTAATAATGAAGTGATCACTGAAGAAATCAAAGAGGAAATAAAAAAAATACCTAGAAACAAATGACAATGGAGACACAACGACCCAAAACCTATGGGATGCAGCAAAAGCAGTTCTAAGGGGGAAGTTTATAGCAATACAAGCCCACCTTAAGAAGCAGGAAACATCTCGAATAAACAACCTAACCTTGCACCTCAAGCAATTAGAGAAAGAAGAACAAAAAACTCCAAAGCTAGCAGAAGGAAAGAAATCATAAAAATCAGATCAGAAATAAATGAAAAAGAAATGAAGGAAATGATAGCAAAGATCAATAAAACTAAAAGCTGGTTCTTTGAGAAGATAAACAAAATAGATAAACCACTTGCCAGACTCATCAAGAAAAAAAGGGAGAATACTCAAATCAATAGAATTAGAAATGAAAAAGGAGAAGTAACAACTGACACTGCAGAAATAAAAAAAATCATGAGAGATTACTACAAGTAACTCTATGCCAATAAAATGGACAATCTGGAAGAAATGGACAAATTCTTAGAAATGCACAACCTGCCAAGACTGAATCAGGAAGAAATAGAAAATATGAACAGACCAATCACAAGCACTGAAATTGAAACTGTGATTAAAAATCTTCCAACAAACAAAAGCCCAGGACCAGATGGCTTCACAGGTGAATTCTATCAAACGTTTAGAGAAGAGCTAACACCTATCCTTCTCGAACTTTTCCAAAATATAGCAGAGGGAGGAACACTCCCACATTCCTTCTACGAGGCCACCATCACCTTGATACCAAAACCAGACAAGGATGTCACAAAGAAAGAAAACTACAGGCCAATATCACTGATGAACATAGATGCAAAAATCCTCAACAAAATACTAGCAAACAGAATCCAACAGCACATTAAAAGGATCATACACCATGATCAAGTGGGGTTTATTCCAGGAATGAAAGGATTCTTCAATATATGCAAATCTATCAATGTGATAAACCATATTAACAAATTGAAGGAGAAAAAACATATGATCATCTCAATAGATGCAGAGAAAGCTTTCGACAAAATTCAACACCCATTTATGATAAAAACCCTGCAGAAAGTAGGCATAGAGGGAACTTTCCTCAATATAATAAAGGCCATATATGACAAGCCCACAGCAAACATCATCCTCAATGGTGAAAAACTGAAAGCATTTCCACTAAGATCAGGAACAAGACAAGGTTGCCCACTCTCACCACTCTTATTCAACATAGTTTTGGAAGTTTTAGCCACAGCAATCAGAGAAGAAAAGGTAATAAAAGGAATCCAAATTGGAAAAGAAGAAGTAAAACTGTCACTGTTTGCAGATGACATGATACTATACATAGAGAATCCTAAAGATGCTACCAGAAAACTACTAGAGCTAATCAATGAATTTGGTAAAGTAGCAGGATACAAAATTAATGCACAGAAATCTCTGGCATTCCTATATACTAATGATGAAAGATCTGAAAGTGAAATCAAGAAAACACTCCCATTTACCATTGCAACAAAAAGAATAAAATATCTAGGAATAAACCTACCTAAGGAGATGAAAGACCTGCATGCAGAAAATTATAAGACACTGATGAAAGAAATTAAAGATGATACAAATAGATGGAGAGATATACCATGTTCTTGGATGGGAAGAATCAACATTGTGAAAATGACTCTACTACCCAAAGCAATCTACAGATTTAATGCAATTCCTATCAAACTACCACTGACATTTTTCACAGAACTAGAACAAAGAATTTCGCAATTTGTATGGAAACACAAAAGACCCCGAATAGCCAAAGCAATCTTGAGAACGAAAAATGGATCTGGAGGAATCAGGCTTCCTGACTTCAGACTATACTACAAAGCTACAGTAATCAAGACAGTATGGTACTGGCACAAAAACAGAAAGATAGATCAATGGATCAGGATAGAAAGCCCAGAGATAAACCCACGCACATATGGACACCTTATGTTTGATAACGGAGGCAGGAATGTACAGTGGAGAAAGGACAGCCTCTTCAATAAATGGTGCTGGGAAAACTGGACAGGTACATGTAAAAGTATGAGATTAGATCACTCCCTAACACCATACACAAAAATAAGCTCAAAATGGATTAAAGACCTAAATGTAAGGCCAGAAACTATCAAACTCTTAGGGGAAAACATAGGAAGAACACTCTATGACATAAATCACAGCAAGATCCTTTCTGACCCACCTCCTAGAGTAATGGAAATAAAAACAAAAATAAACAAATGGGACCTAATGAAACTTCAAAACTTTTGCAAAGCAAAGGAAACCATAAACAAGACCAAAAGACAACCCTCAGAATGGGAGAAAATATTTGCAAATGAAGCAACTGACAAAGGATTAATCTCCAAAATTTACATGAGCTCATGCAGCTCAATAACAAAAAAACAAACAACCCAATCCAAAAATGGGCAGAAGACCTAAATAGACATTTCTCCAAAGAAGATATACAGAATGCCAACAAACATATGAAAGAATGCTCAACATCATTAATCATTAGAGAAATACAAATCAAAACTACAATGAGATATCATCTCACACCAGTCAGAATGACCATCATCAAAAAATCTAGAAACAATAAATGCTGGAGAGGGTGTGGAGAAAAGGAAACACTCTTGCACTGCTGGTGGGAATGTGAATTGGTTCAGCCACTATGGAGAACAGTATGGAGGTTCCTTAAAAAAACTACAAATAGAATTACCATATGACCCAGCAATCCCACTACTGGGCATATACCCTGAGAAAACCAAAATTCAGAGTCATGTACCAAAATGTTCATTGCAGCTCTATTTACAATAGCCCGGAGATGGAAACAACCTAAGCAGCCCTTCATCGGATGAATGGATAAAGGAGATGTGGCACATATACACAATGGAATATTACTCAGCCTTAAAAAGAAATGAAATTGAGCTACTTGTAATGAGATGGATAGACCGAGAGTCTTTCACACAGAGTGAAGTAAGTCAGAAAGAAAAAGACAAATACCGTATGCTAACACATATATATGGAATTTCAGGAAAAAAAAAATGTCATGAAGAACCTAGGGGTAAGACAGGAATAAAGACGCAGACCTACTGGAGAACGGACTTGAGGATATATGGAGGGGGAAGGGTGAGCTTTGACAGGGCGAGAGAGAGTCATGGACATATACACACTAACAAACGTAATAAGGTAGATAGCTGGGGGGAAGCAGCCGCAAGGCACAGGGATATTAGCTCGGTGCTTTGTGACAGCCTGGAGGGGTGGGATAGAGAGAGTGGGGGGGAGGGAGATGCAAGAGGGAAGACACATGGGAACATATGTATATGTATAACTGATTCACTTTGTTATAAAGCAGAAACTAACACACCATTGTAAAGCAATTATACCCCAATAAAGATGTTTAATAAATAAATAAATGCTCCCCGTCAATCACAATCTGTTTTACAACCTGTTTATTTTATCTCACAATTATGATAGGTATATCACTATATATGATAGCAATCATATATGCCCATGTATATACACACATAAATAGTAAAAATATATTATGCAGTATATTTATTTATTTCATACCATTTATAGTTGAATGACTCATAAACTCTGGGCTTTTGATTATCTTTTTTAACATGAATCTTTAGAACTATAACAATGAAAAAGTACATGATATTTCAAACAATGATTAACTGAAAGAACGGAGAGTTTATTAAATTTAGAGCTTAGAGAAAAGGGTAGAATATAATTAAATGAAGGTAATTTATACCAACATCTTTATTTTATAGGTGAGAAATCTTAGGCCTGCAGAAAATAGGCAAAATATTTAATATAACCAAATTATCTCATAACTATGCCTAAAACAAATTCTCAGTTCCAAGTCTGTACTATTTTACATAATACATTAAAGAGACAGAAAATATATATTTTAAGTGGAATGATAACAGTCTATGGAATCAAATGAATCTGACTCAAAACTCCATAACCATCATTGTTTAAACTATGAGATCTTGGGAAGATCATTTAAACATTTTGAGTCTCAGTTCTTTCAATCTGTTAAATGACAATAACTGCATTTCGCTTTCAAATTTGTGGCAGGACTTATCAACTCTCTATGGGAAGTAACTAATAATGGAACCATGTCACTAAAATCTTATATAAGTGATAGTTTTGTGGTGTTGCTCTTGTTTATCATGGCTACTTTGAGCCCAAGAGGCTATCCTTTGAAACGGTCAAATATTTTTTCTATAAATTAGCTCTCTAATAGTGGGCCATATTTTTCAGCATTGCTATCATGTAAAATTGTGCCGGGAATGAATTACACATGATTTATAAGAAATGCAATTTGTATTTTATTACCAAAAAAATTGTCTGTTTCTGTACATCAAAATAAATTATATGTTTGCTTCTAAATTTAGTAATCCTTCTGTCAAGAAATTAATCAAATCATAGCCTTCTCTTTTCATTTGAATTGCTTGCTATGGATTTATTCAATTGTATTAGTTTCTACTCTATTGCTGTTATCTAATCCTGATTTAGATTTTTTTCTTTCACTAACACATACATTGCTTAACGGTAGACACTTATTCTTTTTTTTTCACAATTTCAGATGCGGAGTCTATTTACATTAATCCCATATTATTTGTCCTAACTGAAAGTACCCTCTGTACAATATATTTAGGGCATTTATTTTAGCCTGTATAGTGCAGAAATCCTCCCACACAACTCCAACTATCAAAAAGCAGGCATTTCATTGTGTGTGGGAGTGTTGTCTGACAGCCTAATGGATAAATGACATATTTAAACAATTTTACTATATTAAAGATCTTTGTCTAAAGCATTTTGGGGTTACTCTATTCCCTATTGTAAATGACATATTTTAGAAACTTGATGTTCCTTGTTTAACCTGTCAATTTTAGTTTCAGGAGCTACAGTGTTCAGAAGTCAGTGCTATAAGCATAGCTTTTTATGTATTTTGTACATTGGTTCTGTTTCCTTGCATTACTAACTTCTAGGATTCTATCACACATTTGTGCCTAACTTAAAAAAATAAAAATTGATGACTGATATTGTATTTATCATTAAGGAGATTATTAATAATAAGTCAAGTTAAATATAGCTTATGATTGACATGCCTTATTACAAACTTATTTCTTTCGATTTCTCTGGTACTACACAACTTTCTGCTTTAAACACTGCAACTAGCTCTTCTCCTGATTGACTTTCTCTCACTCCTCCTTAAAGATTTAGTTCTCTGTTATATTTTTTATTATCTGCATCCTCACCCCCTTCATCCAGAAACTATGTTTGGGCTCAAATGTTTAACTATCGCTTCTTTGTGGATGCAATATTTTACAGTAATAGGAAGACTAGATTTTCCTTCCATCTCGGAATATTGTCCAATGCTCTATATATGAACAACTCTTGTTCAGAAAGGAATAAATCCAATGACAACTAGAGAAAACATTTCCTGGAGCAAAAACAACAACAACTATCACGCACGACACCAAAACCTTGGCCCTGATTATTCTAGCTCATTTGTAAAGTAGTACTGGGGGTGAAACTGAAAGCAGGTGTTTCTGTTATGTTATCAATTTGTGTAAATTCCTTCAATAAAATTTTTCTCACAAGGACACACATATTTGTATTTGTGTGTGTTTATGTGCATTTTCATGCATGTCTTCACTATCTATTAAAATACATATTCATGCATTAGACTGCATTGCATCAAATATAGGATGACGTTGATTTTAAGCTGTGCCATTGTTTTGTTTATTGTTAAGAAGGAAATTAAAGTAAGTCTATGAATTAAATTCTGGCAAACAATCAATTCTAAGATATTTTAATTTTAAAGATATAAAATGTGAAAAACCATGAAATGGGGTCAGTTTATACTGTATATTGTATTTCCACGGACTGTTGGGAATTCTGCAAAGATTGGCCAATTTTCTGGCTGGAGATTTTGTGAACAGGAGCATCAGAAGATGAGAGGGTGGAATTAGATAATAAGAGCTATGTAGCAAGTCAAAGCATATACTATATTGTAGAAAGATGAGATTCTATGAAGTTCATGGTGAGGGAACTGGGAAGAGAAGCTGATGTCTTTCAACACACTGGAAAAACTCAGAGGGTGATATAAGGGTATCCTTTTGGGTTCCCAAAAGCTATCAAATGTGCCTCACAATAAGGACAGTAGCTGGATACCACCATCACTAAAGCCTGACCTTGGTGATATAGTTTGAGATGGCAGAGAAATAAGCACAAGAAGTCATCTAGTATAACTTTCCATTTCTACCCACATGGTTTTCCCCAGTAAATAGATCTCTTTTTCCATAGGACACCTTAGAACTATGGAAATTAGGGAGCATAATACATTCATGGATTTTACAATCAGCTTGACTTTGGATGAATATTTTACTCATTTTCTATTGCTGATGTAACCAATCCACACCAATTTAGTGGCTTAAAACCACACAAATGAATTATAACAGTTCTGATGGTCAGAAAAGTAGGTGGGCTCAACTGGTTTCTCTGCTCAGGGTCTGCTCAGGGTCTCTCAAGATTGAAATCAAGGAATTAGGTTTTATCTGGTAGCTCTAAAGAAGAATGTGCTTCCAACGAAATTCAGGTTGTTGACAGAATTCAGTTCCAAGCGGTTGTAGGACTGAGGTCCCAGTTTCCTTGCTGGCTGTCCACTGGGAGTCATTTTCAGCTTTTAGAGCCATTTGATTCCCTGGTTCATGGCCTCCTTCATCCTCTAAGTCAGCAACAATGTCATTCCCTTCCTGCCTCATCACTCTTGCTTCCAGCAGGAGAAAGTTCTCTGCTTTTAAGGGATCATGTACTTAATTAGACTGGTCCCAACTGGATAATCCAGGATAATGGTCCCTATCTTTTAAGTCCATGCAAAGGACATTTAGCCACCTGAGGTCATCTAGTCACTGGTTCCAGAAATTAAGGTGTGGACATATCTGGGAGGACCATTCTGCCTACCATGTTTATACCCATAATGCAAACATTTTAAAACCAAAATGTGCTGAGAAATAGTGGCCTAGTCTGAGGTTAACACAGTGAATTTGAGTGCTTCATTTATTCTCATAACTCTGTAATTCATGTCCCCTCCTCATTCCCCATCTGCTGATATAATTGAAATTATAATTTTATGTCTTCTACATTTCATTATCCACTCTAGGAACACAGGAGTTAGCATCCTGAAGAATATGAATCATGTTTGCATATGCATCAGGGGAAATCATTCACTCAATCTACACTCTGTATTACATAACTATAAGAGTTATGTACTGTGAGAATGCTTGTCATTAAATAACATTAGTGCATATATAAAATCAACCACTACACCACCAGGGAAGCCCCAGTATGTGTTTATTTTTGAACAAATATTTATAGAGCACCTGTTATATTTTCTACTCTAGCTGTAGGAGGTACAGCAGTGGACTAGAGAATGCATCTACTTTTGTGGAATTTATGTTTTAAATATCAAATTCTGATAGGTTAAAGTGGTGGTGGGGAACAAAATCAAAGCTTTCTTTCACTTTTCAAAAATTTAAATTTCCAATGGTGTCATAAAATAAAGAAAATTAATTTTAATAACACGGCTTTTTGCAAATGCAATTAAAGACAAAAATTGCTTGTATTTCTCTCAATTTGTGCTTCAGAGGTTACAGACTTACTGTAGGAATTTAATGATGCTGAAGGTCTTTGGCTCTGGTAATTAAATGTATCAGTCTAATCAGTATCTATTTCATATTTTAATCTAGGGTTTCATACACAGGTAGAAGAGGCTTGGTTATGATAATATCATAAGTAAGTCTTTAAAAAAGAACCATGCTGGATAATACACCCTACTAGATATCAAGACATTATAAATCAGCAGTAATTAAGAGAGTATATATTGGCACAAGGATAAATAAAAAGATTTTTAAAAGTCAAACTAATTAATCCATAAATAGACCCATATTAATGTAAGTCCTTGATTTATTTTAAAAAAAAAGGAGGTACTGCATAACAGTGAGAAAGAATAATCTCATCAATAAGTGTATCTATATTAATCACAAATCCATATGAAGGCAAAGATACTTGACTCCACAGCACACATATAAACAAGAAACATTAAACCCAGTACACTGTGGGACAAAATGTGAAATATAAAATAATAAATTACAGATATTTTAAGAAAACATATATTTTCTGACCATAGAAATGGCAGATTCCTTAAACAGGGCACGAAAAAGAAAAGATCGATAAAAATTGAGTAATATTAAAATTAAGAACTTTTGTTCATGAAATTACACTAAGGGAATTAAAAAAAAAAGAAACAGTGCAGAGTGAAAGAAAATACTTGGAATACGTATGGCTGACAAAGTACTAATATCCAGATCATATTGAAAGTTATGCAGAATGTCTTCAAATAAATTAGAAAGAGATTGAAAATACAAAAATAAATGGTCAAGAGTCCTGAAACGGCAGTTCACCAAAAAGGATAGCTAAAATGTCAATGAACGTGTGAGAAGAAAAATAATACTTAACATGATGTATCACTGCACAGTCACCGGAACATGAACACGTGATGTGTGTGGGGTGGGGGTGGGGGTGCGGGGGGTGAAAATACCAAGTGCTGGTGGGAAATGGAGCAACTGGAATGCAGATATGTTATTGGTGGAGAAAGTGACGTTCAAAAGCTCCACCAGGATGAACACGTGCATACAATATGACTCCGAAATTCCACTCCAGAAGGAACAGCAATGCATATAAATGCAGACCAAGAGATCTGTACAGGGATACTCAAAAAAGCACTATCTGTAGGATCCAGAAGATGGAAAAACATACTCGTCACAAAGAGAGCAAACAAATTCATTTCGGAATATTTATACAACACAATACTGAATAGCACTTTAAGTGGACAAAGCTACCCTACTTACAACATGGACGAATCTTGTAAAATATTCTGATGCACAACAATAAATAGTGTGTGATTTCATTTATAATATATAAATTTCAACAGCAGGCACAACTCAGCCATGGTGGTTATGCCAAGGGAGGATGTCTGATAAGCTACATGAAGGCTACCTTTGGAGTGCTGGAAATGTTCTGTTTCTTTATAGGGACAGAAGTTACATACATATTTAGAAATTGTTACTGTAGACTTATGTGTGTACAATGGTACATAGGATTTACTACTTTATATGTGTTTACATCTGTTTCTCTACATTCATGCTTTAGTTCAAATTATAAACGAACAAAAAGTATGGACTTTAGACTTGTACTAACCAAGTAAAGTTCTAATTGCTAAGCACTATACATTATAACATTGGACAAATTACTTTAACCTCTCTGAACTTGTCTTCTCGTGTGTGAAATCAGAACTATATTACTGAATTAAAGATCTGTGAATAATAAAATTACGAACGTTTTACATCTTTTTATGTGCCGGTCCATGTGCATTATGTGCAGCATTCCATCTAGTTCTCACAATAATACCATAAGGAAAGTGCTGATATAATTCCTGTTTTGGAGATGGAGTCATACAGGCTTAGAGGTAATTAAATATCTTCCTTAAATAGTAAGTGACAAAGCCATGATCCTCTCTCTTAACCTCTTTATCATAGATGTAAATAAAGAATTAAATGGTGCCATGCATTTTTAGTACTACAGTGATCAGGAATTTGGGGGTTGCAAGTAGTAGAATCACAGCTCAAATTGGTATTGGCAAATAGTGGACATTTTATATCTAATAAGGAAACTTGCAAAATAGGCAAGAGTGTACCTAGGGATTAGCAATGCCTGGAATAAAGTAATATCCTGTCTACATGTGCCTGACGGCTTACTCTTAATCCACAGAGAATTCTAAGCACATTGGTTTGGGTCCTAGACCGTGTGGCCAAAGTACAATAGTAGTATGAGTGGCAGTCCGTGATGAGCCAATGTGTCTGGAGAGAAGGGAGTAACAGCTCCTTCAATGTAGATTTGTTTGTTCTCTGAATTATATTTGTATATTAAAGATGGGCTCTGGGAAAACAAACTGTACATGTCCATCACAACATGAGTATGGAAATATTCAATAACTGTCAGCCATTATAATCATTTTCATCATGTTTAGAGGAAGATACCCCCATCTTTGTTTTCTTTGTTTCTAATATCAGAATGATATTTTAAAAAAGAAAATGTCTTCTCTCTCATCATATTCTTGTAGTCATTTTTCAGCAAATGCAGTGGATACTATTAATATTTCTACTTCTAGGAGTCACAGAATTTGAGGTTCTTTTAAACATTTTCCTTGTAGCCAGCTGGCTTTGCCTGAAGGATATAGACAATGGAGGGGAAATTGTATTTCTGCAGAGGGTGTAGAATGGTGACTCTTTCCCCACAGGCTTCATTTTACCCAGAATGAGAAGGAAAGTGGATCTCATCAGGTAGCAAGTACGCTCGATAGGGCGGATAACATTTTTATAGGTGATCTATGGCTTCCTCTCTCTTCTCATCAAAGTGTGTTTCAAACTTCTGACAGTAGGGCTAAATCAGAACTGAAGTTAGATCAATCATATAATTGCTTTCATACAAGGGCTCCTTACCACGTCTCTGTTTGAATATGAACCTTAAATTCTGAATCCAAAGACAAATACTTTTACTTATTCTTTTACTTATTCATTATCAGAGATTAGGCTTAGATAATGGGTTTAGATAGTGGGTTTAGATAATCTACAGATGACTTTAATGCCCCAGTGGCCTAAGGAAATTAGTGACTTCCAAAATTAAGTCAGAGCAGTGAGGGAATATGATAAAACAGTGATTCTCATCCTTGGCTATGCAGTAGAAATGCATTGGCAGTTCTTAGAAGTACAGTCCCCATAACAGACCAATTAAAATATAATCTCTGAGGACATGTCCTAAGAATAGTATTTTCTATGATTCTCTCTAGATGAATCAAAATTTCACCAATATTACCAAGATCTTAAGAGAAATAGGGGATCTTGTTATAAACCACTGCATTAATTCCAGAAAGAATTTAGCTTAATAAAGACTACTTTTTTTTCTGGTGTACTTTAACATATTTTGGAAATATTTCTATTTTATATAATTTGCATTTTAAGCAGAGAGTAGAGGAGAAAATGTGCGAATTTTCCCCCATTTTAGTTCATTACACTAATGAATCTAAGCACAAATGCTGAGTCAAATCTCTGCCTTTTTTTCACTTGCCTCAGCTGAGTAGAGAGAAAATGTACATCAGTTAGGGAAAGTGTGAGGGGAAAGAAACCTCAATATGCTGAACTGATTTTGCTATAAGTAGAAAGTAGAATCAATTGATTCCCAGGCTATTCTACACACATAAAATGTATCTGATGCTTAAGCAAATTTCAAATTATAGGCAGGAGCTGGTCTTACTTGTAAGTCTTAATCACCTGTGGCAGTGTCATTTCTAGGTCATAAACATGCTTTGTCAGCTCTTATTTATTTTAAAGGGCCTTGACTTTATCATTCACAATACGCCCATGTATTTTATCATCAAACTCATACATTTTTTAATAATGCAAAAATAAATAAATATATGCCTATGCATGCCCAGATGCATCTCATTTTTTTTTTTCTTAAAGTAGCATTCTCCCAAATGGCTAGCTCCTTACTTTCCCACACTTAACTGGCAATAGACTTTCTTTTTCCTAATAATTTTCCTTACAAGAACTTTGTTCCTCATTATTTTCTTATATGTAATTTTATATGTAAATGTATACACACACATATAATGTCCTTCATGAAATACAGATGACAAATATTTTACCAGAAAACCTTACCTTTACACATTTAAATGGGCTTACACCCAGAGTTACTATTTTTCAAATTAAACAATGCAAACAACAAGGATTAATCTCCAAAATATGCAAAAGCTCATACAGCTCAATATCAAAAAAGCAAACAACCCAATCAAAAAATGGGCAGACATTTCTCCAAAGAAGACATACAGGTGGCCAAAAGACACATGAAAAATGCTCAACATCGCAAATTATTAGAGAAATGCAATCAAAACTGCAATGAGATATCACCTCACACTGGTCAGAATAGCCATCATCAGAATATCTACAGATAATAAATGCTGGAGAGGGTATAGAGAAAAGGGAATGCTCCTACACTGTTGGTGGAAATGTAAATTGGTACATCTACTCTGGAGAACAGTGTGGAAGTTTCTTAAAAAAACTAAACATTGAGCTACTGTACAATCCTGCAATCCCACTCCTGGGCATATACCCAGAGAAAAACATAATTCGAAAAGGTGCATGCGCCCCAATGTTCATTGCAGCACTATTTACAATAGCCAAGGCATGGAAACAACCTAAATGTTCATCAACAGAAGAATGGCTAAAGAATATGTGACATATATATATATAATGAAATTTTACTCAGTCATAAAAAAGAATGTAAAATGCTATTTGCAGCAAAATGGATGGATCTAGAGATTATCATACTGAGTGAAGTAAGCCAGACAGAGAAAGACAAATATCATATAATATCACTTAAATGTAGAAATTAAAAAAAAGTGATAACCAATGAACTTACATCCAGACTCACAGACATAGACAACAAACTTATAATTACCAAAGCGGAAAGGGGGGTGCAGGGATAAGATAGGAGTTTGGGACTAACATATACATACTACTGTATATGAAATAGATAACTAACAAGGACCTACTTCACAGGGAGCTATACTCAATATTTTGTAACAATCTATAAGGGAAAAGCATCTGAAAATAATATATATATATATGTGTATATATATATATAGCCAACTCATTTTGCTGCACACCTGAAACTAACAAAACATTGTACATCAACTATACTTCAATTTTAAAAAGCAACATCAAAGAAAAATACATAAATATGTACATTAAGATAAAGAAATTGAAATAAGATTCCAGTATTACAGTATGTAGGTCTTATAGTTGTTATTTATTACACATGTTTATGATGATGTTAAATATATAGGAACTTTTCAGTAAATTAATATTTAATAAATGATTAAATGAATGTAAAGACAAATTAATGAGTTCATAAATCAATATTTCTGGATTTACCAAGCACATAGAACTAGGTGGAAGAGAAAATGGATAATTCTATTTATGCCAATACTTAAAAAAAATTTACTCGTGAAAATAAAATATAAATTTAAGTTGCCTACTTATTACTACCCATCTGCCACATAAGCATTCAAAGATTTCCACAAATTCAGTATAATAATATTTAATCAAAATATAATAAAATCACTGCTTCTGAGCTATATGTTTCTTGTTATTTCATTTTACTTGTTAAACTGTAAGGCAAACGGTAAGACTTTATCAGATAAAATTATAAAACTCTAACGAAAGACATTATAATAGACGTAACTTAAGAGAGACATACACCATGTTATAAATAGGAAGAATATATAATTTGAAGCTGTGGATTTTCACTCAATTTAAATGTATTCATTCCACAGCAAAGTAATTCACAGAGCTTAATGAGACAATTCTCAAATTTATACAATATTGATATAGCAAGGTCATTTTTGAAAAAGGGCCAAGTGGGACAACTGTTCATTCATGATACCAGGACTTATGAAGAAATGTTAGTATTGATATTGTGGCATTAACTCAGAATTAATCAATGGAGTAGGATAGAGATCCTGTAAACAGGCGACTTTGGTGGATGACAGAGATCGCTTGTCAGGTCATTGAGGAAAGAAGGGGCAGTTGAAAAAATAAAAGCTGGAAACAAATGACAGAAAAAAAAAGATGGACTTGATACAACAATGTACTGTGTATTCAATGATTAACTTCAGACCAGACAAATTCTTAAAGACAAAAGTCATCACCAATAACAAAACAACAAACAAAAGAAAAAACCTGGGAAACACTGATTGGTAAATTTTTTATACTCTAAGGTTTTGAAAGATTTCTTTAACAAGACATAACAAAATTAGTCATAAGGAAAAGATAGATATATGTGTCTATATTTAATTGAAAAACCAATACAAAAGGACAGAAAAGAGAAACTTATGGTTTATTATTGGATTATACATCTTCATATTTTAAATATTGTGGATCTTCCCTATTTATCCTTAAAAGCCTCTATTGCTTTCTTAAATTTTCCCTTTAGAATGCAAGCCCCATGCAAACAAGAATCTCATCTGTTCACTCCTGAATCCTTAACATCCAGGACTGCATCCAATGCCCACTTGGTGCTTAAAATTTGCTGGCATTGAATGACACTTTCAAAAGGTGTGATTTTGTTGTTCAAAAATCTAAGATTCAGCTAGAAACTAACAACAACTGTGAAATAATTAAGCTTATTTGTTAGACCAATTCACTCTCAAATGAACAATAAATATCTTTATAACTCATCAATAAATAACTGAGCTAAACAATGAAAGATAAATGATATTTGCAGGAGATAAAAAAAAGTTATAAATGCTGGGAATCAACTTAGGAAATATGAAGAATTAAACAATTAAAGGGTATAATAGTAGAGATGTACAAATGGAAGAACAGATCTTATTTTTACTAAAATATCTCAAAGTTTTCAAAATGTTTCAAAATCATGTTTAATTTCAAATCCAGCCATTCAGAATACCAACCAACAAACACACACACACACACACACACATTTATACTTTTTAAGAGTTTAAACAGTTATTTTGTCTGGAAGATTATATAAATGGAGAGAATAAATGAGAGGGTTACTTTTTTTTTACTTGACTAGCAGACTAACTCAGTTTTCCCTTTAAATGCTTTTTAAAATATCTTGTACTCATATACATTTTAATAATGAAAATTAAAAGATAGTACTACATAGAAATAAAATGCATACATTTGAAAACATCCAATTTAATCAAAAATATCAGACATAGTAGAGCAGTGTTTTTAATCATAATGAATGTGCAAATTAATATGATTTTTCACTTAACTTTAATGCCTCTTCACGGGAATTTAATTAAAATAAACTAGGTACTCTTTCTAATTAACAAGGCAAATTTAAATTGATTTAAAAAAATGAATGATACTAGTGCTTACACAGTCTGTGCCTTATACAATGAGTGCAGATACAGACTAACATATAAGACATCTTTCTGGGTGACAGTTAGGGCCTTGTGAGCTTTGAACTGGCCTTGAAATACTTTTCACCGATGATCAGGTTGTTAAGCAGATGGCTGTTTCCCTGACCTTTAAAATCTGCTTTTCTTTTCATAATTACCTGTGCCTCATAATGGATCAAATTCTTCATTTTGTGTAATTAGTTTTTATATTTCTAATATATGTCTGCTCTAAAATATTACTTAAAGAAGTAGAAAGAGTGCATATATTTATAAGTAGAAGATTTTAATAGAATCCATTATCCATTGGGTGAGAAATTTTGGAGTGGAATAATTTTCTGAATTAAAAGACATATGCATTCCCTTAGCACAATGTGTAGATGGACCAGGCGTCTTTGTTTTTTCTGTTTCCTTAACCTGAAAGTTACATCTCACATGAGTGTGGTACAGAAGGTGGAACAAGAGAGGCCACAGTGGGACTTAAGTATTCCATTTCCCATAAGGAAGACACAGCAGGCACTGTATAAAGGATGTATTATGCTCTGATCTGGTTCTAAAGGATGGTTCTGAACACTTATCCAGGCAGTGTGTCCTACTAGACCTCACACTTGATGGAAAGTCTCGATCATAGGAGATACTGTGTTTGCTTAGACATTTGGGCATTGTGGAAAGTTTAAGAGCCCTGTCAATCAAAGTCCAAGAAATTTATACTGGTATAGCATGTCAATTACCTACTCTTTGCCAACATGCTGATGGAGGTGTTTGAAATTTCTCTCTAGTAGGTGAACATTTGCAGATTCTTGGTGACACCTAAGATAAATAAAATGTGACAGCAACTACGTCAATTGAGGAATTTGGGGGAAATGGTCTATTATTATGGATCTAAATGACTAAAAATAATCTTAATAAAAGTCCTCCAATCCCAGTTTCACTACTTCGTCTGGATAGATGAAGTCCTGGCAATGTTTACAGCCGTCCATTTCATAGTTGTGAATACAACGACTCTCAGATTGACACGAGGACCCCAGCAGCTTGAAAGGACACTGGGGATAGGCTCTACCCCACTAAGTATTGTGGGGAGTGCAGGGGAGCAGTGTGATGTAAGCCTGTTAGAACATTAAAAATACACCTGCAGGGCTTCCCTGGTGGCGCAGTGGTTGAGAGTCCGCCTGCCGATGCAGGGGATGCGGGTTTGTGCCCCGGTCCGGGAAGATCCCACATGCCGCGGAGCGGCTAGGCCCGTGAGCCATGGCCGCTGAGCCTGCGCGTCCGGAGCCTGTGCTCCGCAACGGGAGAGGCCACAGCAGTGAGAGGCCCGCGTACCACAAAAAAAAAAAAAAAAAAAAAAAAAAAAAAAAAAAAAAATACACCTGCAGAGTGCACCACGGTCTAGTTTTTAACCCCTTTGACTCTTATTTGTGCAATCCCAGGCAAGACATTTTTTACTCATCTTTATATTCTGCACCTTGCTGTCCCCTCACACTCATCTCGCATCCTGCACTCCTGGGCTGCTTTGTGGTGGAGGCTAGTCCCTCCCTCCACTTTCCACGTCCTGCACACGTCTACTCCCCTCAGTCCTGGCTTGTGACCCAATAACCATGCTCCTTCCTTTCAGGTGACGTCAGAAGTAGGGCAGGCTAACTGACTATTTCTCAACTAATATGAAATCACTTTTCTTAAACGTTGATAAGCTAAAACCAGTATTAAGATAGCAAGTAATATTCTTACACTTTTATTTTAAGATATCAAATTATCCCTTTCACCCTTAGTTACCTTATATTTAACAAAATGCATATAAACACTTATCACCAGTAGTTTAACTGTATGTTTTTATATGACTTTATTTTTCAGAAGTGGACATTGTGTAAGCAACATCACAAAGTATGTTGTCTGATGGCTTAAACAAACCCACTGAAAGGCACTCATCTCCTCTGCGAGTAGTGTCACAGAGTGATTTACAAGTTCTACCTCAGATTAGCCAGGTGACTTTGGGCAATTTGCTTAACATTTCTGGCTTCAGTTTCTTCCTCTTTAAAATGTGGACTCTAAGAGAGCCTACCTCATATGGTTCACATGACCAGTAAGTGAGTTAGCACAACTGAAGCACTCAGAATGTCACTAATACATAGAAACTACTTGTATGAATTATAATCATTGTTCACCAATCAAGTTACTCTGTATTAAATGCCTACTGTAGATCTACATTATCTCTTAGGATACCTCAAACTGTTAGACAGATTCGGATTTCCTCTTTTCACAGACACTCAAGCCCAGAGACATTAAATAATGCACCCAAAGTCTGCCTTTTTTTTCATATTGAAAGTACATTTTTTTCATATATTTTAAAGTCTTGAGAAAATTTTATTATTTGATTAAGTTCACTTTTGTTAGTTTTCAAAGTTTTAAGAGTTAATATTTAACTTGAAGAGAATCAGACTGCCTTATACTCTTCATGCAACTGGAAGCTAGAAGGTCCTATTTTTTTTTTTTTTTAACAAGTTAATTCTCCAGATCTCAGTTTCTTCAATTCTATAATGAGGTGCTTTGATCAGATGATTCCTAGATCTTTTCTAAGTCTAATGATTTGTGCTAATAAGACTTACATTTGTATGTGTTCTCCCCTATTGTTTCAATCAGGCTTCACATGCACAGTTTGGGTAGACTATGTCCCATCAGTAATCATGTAGAGATTGTAGCATCTCTTAATTTGTGATAATAAAAAAAAACATTTCCTCTGGACAATTATAGGCATTTATTTTGGCCTTGATCTAAATAGGGTTTTAAGCTATCTATCTATATATCAATCTATCTACCTATGTTTCATTATTTATCTATCTACGTTTCATATATATACAGGATAAATTTCTAAAGTTATTATATTAAATATGTAATTTGGAATTTAGAGAGAAAAAAGAAAATTGTTGTAATTATATTCATTCTCAGTATATGTTTTAAAACTCATTATATATTTGTTTACTCATCACTGAATTGTAATTACCTTGTCCACAATAGTGCACTGTAGTACAATACTCATTTGGAGATATAATACAGACTTTTAACTCAGTGCCTCATAAATTTATGTGACCTTTCTCTCATCTAGTTACATGACTTTAACTACATATATATGGTAATAATTCCTAAATTAAGAAAAAATATGAATATATATGTCTGTGACATACTCTTCCCTGGCTTATATGGCCAAATGCCTGAAAAATATGTCCACTTGGATGTCTCAGAGGCTCCAAACGTTAGAGCCCCAAATCTTGATTTCACCCTAAAACCTGTTCTACTCACTTTATTTCTCATGTAAACTAATAGCATTTTATTTTTAGCTCAGCTCAAAATCATAAGTGTTTGTTTCCTTCTCCCTTTTCATATATAAATGATCAGAAATCTCTTTTCTCAAGCCTGACAACATTTGACTCCATTCCACTATCTCTTCTACTGTTATGCTGGCTCAAGACACTGTCTCACATGGAGACCCTGACAATAGCCTTCTTCCTGGCCTCCTGCTTCTTCTTCTGCCCATCTTGTGTACCAAGTTCTCTATAGAGCAGCCAAAGTGACTTTTTCAGATGGTGAGTTCCCTGCACCAAGTTTGCCAAAGATTTCCTTTTAAAATTAGAACGAGTTTGAAATGATTTACCACAGCCTGCCTACACCATCACATGAGATATGATCTCTCCTTCCTAAATGACCTTGTCTCCCACCACTCATGCTCATTCATGACACCCATTCTACTGGGCATCCTAGTATGGATGTATCATGACTATCACCATCATTTTCCTAGCATGCAACACATTGCCTCTAAATCGCCTCATGGCTGGCTACTCCTCATGACAAATTCTCTTAAGTCGCTCTGCTTACCATACCCAGTTTCATTTACGTCTCAGTATTTTTCATAATGTGAAATTAACAATTATTTCTTCGTTTACTTGGGTGGTTAATTTCTTCTGCTAAAGAATGTAAGCTCACTGAGGTCAGTGACTGTCTTTGTCTGAACTTTAGCATCCAGAGTAGTACCTTCCACAAAACAAACACTCAAGAAATACTTATTTTAATGAATGAATAAATAAGTATTCATTTATTTCTGCATATTTCCAAGCCATTATTCTTTTTCCTTTTTTAGATAACTGTTCTGGTTATCTAGAATTTGAATTTCTAGTTGAGTTTGGTCATTTTCTAAATTATTGTGTTTGTTAATTCAAAGTTCTGTTATTCTAATGTGATGGTTTTACTAATATTATGATGTATGTATCTATGAGAAACAAGTTTATCTCATCAGTCAAACATTTTTAATAATAAAACTATTAAAATTTATATTTAGATGATAATTCTCCTCTACAATCAGTTTAACACATAATACACACCTGTTTTTTTATGTTGTGCACAATTATTCTTCTGTTTCAGATGAATTTTATTACATGCCATAAAATCAGAGAAAGTAAAGGCAAAGTTGATAGGATTTTTCTTCAGGTGGATTTACAGATCTTATCACAATGGTTGAAAGATGTAAAATCCTTCACTATGTTTATACTAAAAGATTTCTCACTAACTTTTTGTTCTTTAGACATAATAATAATATCCGAAAATCATCCATTTTATAATATTTCCTAAAAAGTAAAAATTAATATTCAGTGTATTTAAAGACAACATATCATTTTATTAGTTTTGTTTCCACTTTCATTGGAGTTCACAAAGGAGGAATGTGAAAAATACCAGTTGTAGCATTATTTTCCCTCTGTCTCATGAATCCTGACACCAAACATTGAGAATTAAGTAGTTTAGATGAATGTTGTCATCAAATATGCATATACATTAGGGTAATGCTTTATTTGGATCTGAAAGACTAGGATCAGTTTCTATACTACCTGCTTCTAAATGTGTGAGTTTATGCAGATTTACTTAACTTTTCATTGGTTAAATTGTAACAAGACATCTTGCCTTATACTGTTGGTTGCACAAAGGCTTCATTAGATTCTATATGCTATATAAATTCTATAACTAGGTTTTCTTCTACTTGTTTATTACTTGATTATTTACCAAAAGTCATGAAAAATATAACTCTTGTTTACATTTTTTTTAATGTATGTACCACATGGCATTAAAAAAAAGTAAACTTGAATGATTGTCACATTAAAACTAAAGAAAATTAATTCACAAAACACACTATATTGATGACATTGGTTCACTAAAGATTTGAGTTACTGCTAGTTTTGTTTCACTCTCATTTTCTACCTCCTGTATTTTTCACATTTTATTTAACAGGTTCATTGGATATTTTTCCTGTTTTGGCTACCCTTTTGATTTGGGAGGAATCTCAAGATAGGTGGAAGCCAAAAAAGCCATATGCTATGGAAGATGAAGACACATAGATAATTCCTTCCTTTTCCCTTTGGCAGGATGTAATCTATGCTCACCAGTCACATCTCCCCTCTCTCCCACTGCTGAAGACTTTGCATCTTGAGTAAATGAAGCAAAAACACAATAATATTTATATATTTTTGATAGCAGAATCAACAGAATGCAGAGTCTAATGGCCTAGGACAAAGTTTCCAAAGGAAATGGAACCCAGCAGGAGAGTGGCATGTGTCCAGACGCAGTTGTCCCAGTGGAAGAGGTAGTGAGGTATAATTGGACAACAGCAGTGCTCTGAGGTGGCTAATCGTGGCAGTTTTTGATTTTTATTTAATGTTTATTGAACTTGATTTTCAGCCACCTTTTCCATATTGGGAGCAATCAAATTCCCTGTCAATAAATTTCATTTATGATTAAATTAACTAAGTCATAATCACATGGAAGCAAGAATTGCAACCTGTTTACAATTTATACCTGAAGAATTGGGACTGGTGCCAAGAGGAGAATACTGAAAATTTAGCTAGTTTGGAATGATAGAAATCTGGCAGGTCCTTTCCAAGCATTTAATAAATGTCACTGGAAATAAAGTTGCAATGAAAGGCAAGTCTTACGGAACCAATGGCACTCATCACTATGCAGAACAGAACGTGTGGACATGAAGAAGTTTAGGAGACATGATAGCAATGAACAGCTAAAAAAACAAAATGATAATCTAAAGTCCTTCATTTCTCAACTGAAGTCAGGATCTGGAACCTTCCAACAATCTTGCCTTAGAGAGTTTTTGTTGTTATCTCTAAAATGAAGCAAACTAATCCAGTTTCTGGCCCTTGGTGTGCAACTTGATCTGACAAATATTTTCTATATACCAATAAACAGAGAGCACAGGAAACAAACAAGTCAGAGTACTCCTTTGCTCTGTGACTTTATATGACTCTCCATGCTTTAGTAAGGAGAGAGATTGATTGACTTACCAGGACATCACAGGATTCACTTTGTAGATGACATCTTGCTTATGGGATGTAATAGACAAAAATAATATGAGGTTCTCCAGCTGCTTTGGTTGGGAACATGCATGACAGATAATGGAGATAAACCCCAAGAAAATTAATGGACCTGCTACAAATTTGGAGACTACATGCTCAAGCCAAAGTCAAAAGTGTGGTGCTACACTTTGTACTCTAACTCTCCTGTCACAAAGAAAAAGGAATAATTCTTTGAGGGCCTCACTGATTTTAAAGGGAATGTTCACAATGTTTGCTTGTGCAGCTTTGACCTATTTAAGGGTCTGAATGGTTCCCAGGGTAAGAAAAATAAATTTAAATGGTCCAGGGTACAATTCAAAGAACTTTGTCACCAACTGTCCCTTATGACCAAATGAATCAAGTTCCTCTCAAATCATATTGTGGCAAAGTGTTGTGTTGTATGAAGTGCAGTCTGTGATAACTTGCAATGGAATAGTCACAGTTCAGGTGTCTATATTTTAGGAGAAAAGCTATACTGTCCCTGGTAAAAACAATGTCTGTTCTTTTGAGAAACTGCTTCTGGCTTGCTCTTGGACTCTGATAGATAAGAAGCAACTGATCATCTGTAAAAAATTCATACAAACTTAGCTACTGACAAGAACTGGGTTTTAGCTAATATACCAAGCTCTGTATTGAAGTATATCTAACAGAACTCCATTATTTTGTTGTTGTCAGTCAGCCTGTGTCTCCTACCATCTCAATGCTTCCTCGTGGCACTGAAGACAAAGTGGCTAAGGTGTCAGGGTAGAGATGTCAGAGATGAACCTCATCTCATCCAGGCTTTTCTGGACACTCACTGTGGTACTGATCGGTCTATAGTACACCAGGAAAACAAAAACCACTCCAGGTATTTTAAGCAGATGTGGATTATATGCAGGTGTCATGAGCCAAAATACTCAGCTGACTTCTATGGATTGATAACAAGAAACTTGAGTGGTAAAAATGTATATTAGTTATATGAAATGTATATTAGGTACCGATATAATTGGCATACATTCTATTTCTTTCATCTTTTATACATTATTTTATTTGTAATTCAGTAAATATTTTTCAGTACATACAGAATATATTTCAGGATCTATGTTGAACTGCACAACTCAAGAAATGAGATTGATAGACACAGATCCTAATTTAATGGAATTTTACTGTATGCCTTTTTATTAGTTGTATAAAGAGTATTAATAGTAGCAGTTGTTGTTGTTGTGAATTAGGATAAGGTTTGAGGAACTAGCTGGTATTTCAGTTCCAGGCATGTTGAAAATGCAAAAATTATTGATCCATCAAAATCTGGAGTCCTGAGCATCTTAATGTGGAGCTCAGCAGTTAACTTTGGACTGAAAACACAGATTTGAAGATATTGATTTCTACTGCATTATCGATGACCTGATTTGGGATCAGAGCAACCAGGGAAAGTATAGGATTTCCTCCTCTCACCAAATAAAAGCAGTGGGAGGACTGGGAATGCTAGAATACCTATTTAGTAGACTCATTATAACAATCGTGTAATACACAAAATATGCCAAAGATGGCTCTGATTCAGAGTAGATTCTTAGCATATGTCAGTCATTAATTTTGCACTTTTACCTACAGGCATTGGTTATAAATATCTACCTTTATATTCACTTTCTCTAGTACAGTGACATATTTATGGCACTTGTTCAATAAATCCTTGTGGAATCAGATGATTTATAATTTTAAAGTTTATTTCATCATATTGTTTAAGACTCACAGAATTAACATTTGGAAGAAGTCATCATATAAAACTACCAATAGTTAAATTACCTGGAGAGTGGATGTTTAGTGTATCACTATGAAACCAAAATAAAGAGGAACGCTATATCCCAAGGCACCACCTCTAGCTCTAGGTTTGATTTCCACATCAAACAGCCACAAAGTTCTGTTGATTCCCGAGTTGCTGATTTACCACAGGCAAATCATCTGAGATTTGCCGAACTTCCTGAGAATATTTTACCTTTATTCCTGCTAAGTGCCATACTGTGCTTTCAGCTTGTAGATTTTTCAATCTGACCAACAGAATTTACATCTGTTACATTTCACCTTGTCAAATTCAGCTTGTTCATTATGGCTGTGAAGCTTGTGGGATATCCTGATTCTGTCAAAATATTTTTGATATAAAATAATCTCATAAGAAATAACTCTGCTTAAGAGGTTTACTTTTTTGATTGATATATATAAAAAAAAAATCTGAAACTGTAGTTCATTTGCAACCTCCCAAAATATTTGGTAACACAACTGTTACTGATAGGAGATCTGACATCATAACCTCTTTAAAAAGAAGCCAGTCTTCTCCAAGTAAGTTTTTAACTCAATACTGTGTTAAATAATCTCTATTTACTCTTCCAGATCCTCTCTCTACCCTGGTTCATTCTGATCAATGTCTAATGTCCTGCAGACTGACTTCTATAGAGTGTATCACCCAAATAGCTGTTTGTAGCTTTCAGTTAGATTAGGCCAGTGAGAAGCAGTAGCAGGCTATTGGAAGATGAGAGAGAGACAGACAGAGAAAGAGACAGAGAAGAGAGAGAGAAAATGGAGTATTAGTTTAGTTTTCCATGCTTCCTCCTATCAGGCCATTACAGTCATAGTGACTGTGCTCCTTCCTCTATGGCCAGAGGTTCCAGAGCTACAGGTCTTTCCAGATTCAGGTAACCTCTTGCATCCCTTGCTCCTTCAGACTTGGTTATATTAATTACTTCCCGCTATCACTATTCACAGGATGCAATATCCTTAGTCCATAAGTCTATAAACGGTCCCTTAAAAAACTGTCTTAAGAAGTTACCATTTTAGGTGTGCTGCCTTTTTTTCTGCCAAAAATTAGACTGTCATATACAATATATGTATGTGTGTATGTATGTATAAAGATATTTTATTGAGCTTTTTTTCCTTTGGTGTCTTGAATTTAAGCAATATATTATTTGTCCCATGAAAATATTTTTATACATTTATACATACAAATGTTATGTGGGTGGTAAGAAAAAAGAACAATTACTATGATGTAAATTATATTTTACATACTACCGCATTAGTTTAATAGAAACAAGTTTGTTACTTGCATTATATATAAGGTCTCATAAGAGATTGTTATATACTTTGATTATCAAGGTTTTTTATTTTTATTTTTTGGAATGTCTAATCTGTAGATTTTAGAGTCTATGCTAAAGAAATCTCCTACAAAAAATAGTCTATATAGATGCAGTAAGTTAGGAAAAGGGAATTAATATTTTCACAAACCTCAAGGAAAACAAGAAAAATAGAAATGGATGAAGATAATAAAAAAAAATTAACCTACACCAAGAAAAAAGCTAGTTGAGTTGGTTTAGAATCACATGCATTTCACAGTTGCAACATTAGCAAGGGAATATGAGGTCAGTCTGTATATACCCCTCATTAGTCATTCAAATTCATATGGCTTAAACCTAGACTTATGCTTCTAATTGGTGTGGGATCAAGTTCTCTGTAACAATTGCTAATTTATTTCTATTCTAAGATTCACTCTTGGGCTTTTATACTCATAAATTTAGTAGAAATACAGAAAGTGAAATTCATAGAACTTGTTTTATTAACCAAACATGGCATTTTCCATTTGTTGGGAACTGAAATTATCTTTACAGTTTCATACATATTTTTCTTCTCAATTTCACCATTAGTTACTTGTGTACTTTTCAAAAATATGAGGTAACGATTAGTGATAATAGATTACAAAACTATGCATTTATTAATATAAATACATGAATCTTTCTTTCAACATTCCTTTTTAATTTTTAAAGTGTGGCAGATTGGAGAAGGGAAGAAGGAAAGGAGAGAGAAAGAGGAGACAAGAGAGGGGGAACGTGAGGAATATCTTACCAACTTTAACCTCTAAAGGGGACTAAAATTGATTAAATCATTGTTAAAATCAGTAGTATGGCATGTAAACTGTGAATCCTTTCTAGTATCCTTGTGACTACCTTTCAAATGGGATTTTCTCAAAAATTTGAAAAGTTGAGGGATAAATTTAATCTCTCATTCATTTTAGGCATAGGCACGTAATTTTCTAGTTGCTATGAAATAGATGGGAATCACCTTACTAGCACAACATGAAATAAGGGAGATAACTGGAAAAACAATGCAGCGTATCTGAAAACATTTATCTTGCAATTAGAATTTGAGACAACTGTACGAGAAAAAATTGCCTTATTTTCCTGTATCAAGGATATATTGGTGACTATCCAGCAAAGGTATGGCAAATTTTAAATTAGGTTTAAATATATGTAGAATGGCTGTGGAATAGCATATTTTACTTTGTAAAGATATTTGAACTTAACAAAATTGACCCACCTCATTTACCACTGTATATCATGTGAAGATTGACTGGATTTTTTGATAAGTATTATTTTTTATTAAGAGGGTGAAAATTAATCTAAATCTTATAGGATGGCTGATGTTATTATGCAAGAAAATTATGATTTTTCTACTGGATGTGCCTAATGAAATGTTTATTACAATTATTTAATTTTAGATGATATAACAAAACAAAAAATAAACTGCAATAAAAACTAGATCAAGAAAAGTTCTCACAACAACAATAAAATTAGGAACACTTATTTACATCAGAATTGATTTCACTTATTATGAAAATCATATTATTACTTTAAATATAGATCAAGAAACATTATATCTTAACATTTTTGAACCTCATGATATGTAATTACATGTACTGAAGTCACTGTATATTCTACAATTTATTGGTGTGCAAGATTTTGGCAAAAAAAACTCAATTCCTAGGAAATTTTCTTGGTGTTTAAAAGAACCATCAGTTGTATTCTTTTTAAGTTTTTTAAAGTTTGCAAATGGATTTAAAATAGAAAGAGTCCTAACAATTACCTTTCTTGCACTCCAGAAACAAGCAATACAGGAGTTAATTTATTCTAAATGGCATGCTGAGCTTGTTCAGTGGAAATTACTACTGATACAATTTGCCATGTGTGATTATTTTATTAACATGGCAGTGTGAGGAAAGACAGTGGCAAGCATTAAAAAAAAAGAAAAAAAAATTAAGCAGCACAAGGTTCTGCATTTATTCTTGGTTTTAAAAGAGCTAACCTTTTTAAATACTTCAAAACACCACCAATTAGAGAGAGAGAGAGAGAGATTACCACAAAGAGGATTTCCAATTTTGGCCAACAGCAGACTGGCTCAGAATAACATTCCAGGCCAAGAAGAGCATCATATCAGCAAAAATATATTGTGATAGTATATGTTGGTTCCTTTAAATGTTTAGTGATCATAGCGATTCTTCAATTTCATCTTCTGCCTTTTCTGTTGAGTTTCCAGCCTTTCCAGAATTCTGGAGAATTAAGCTTTCTTCCTGTACAATCTCTATCTACAGATATTTTCTGTTGTGACTTCCTTCTTCTCACTGATTAACTCTTTCATCACCTTTCATTCTGATAAATATTTAAATCTCATCTGCTGCAGCCTCTTATTCTGTTTTTTTGTCCTTGTGGGTATGTAATTCTTTTCATTTATTGTTATTTTAGTTGATTATCAGGGACTTAGAATGAATAAGCATTTGTGTTCAGTCTTCCTTTACTAACTCAAAAGCAAATATATACAATAAAATTTGTAAATACTTATATAAAACAATTAATTTGAATAATTGAAATTATTTTAATAACTTATTATGTACAGCTCAAAAAATTATCTCTTCAATTTTCCTCCAGATTTCAACCTGAATACATAACGTGTTTAGTGAACTGGAAATAACATAATCGTATATTTTTTTCTTCCTTTCAATCCCTCCTAATTGCTACACCTAACTTAATCATAAAGTTAAGATGCTAGTCAATAAGATGACCCTAAATAAAATATTTTATTCTTTTTGAATGTAAATATATATTTTACTTTACAAAAGCAACTCCCCCCAAAAGGCAAGAATTCTGATATCCAGCATTTTGTCACCTGAATAACACTAAAATGAAACATTTCAGAACTCTTTCATTTCAGACTTAAATCTAATAAAATAATTGACCCCTTAAATAAAATTATTTCCTGCACATAATTTTCCAAACGTTTGATACAAAAAAACAACATATTTCTTATGATTTTAAACTGAATTTTAAAAAGGAAAATGTTAGCTTTTTCTAATATTTCTTTTCTAAATCAGTTTTTACTCCTATGAAATGATTAAAAAATACTTCAAAGTGAATTTTCCTTATATATTAGGTTTAGCTTGTAAACTACAATAATAATAATTAAGAAGTCATATATTTGCTACAATGTTTAACACTTGTTAGGCAAGTATAACTATACAAATAAGAATTACTACTAGATCATATATCTATCAGATAAGCCCCAGAGGTTGATTTTTTTTGTATCTCCAGGAGTTCAGAACTGTAGCACTTTTCTATGTTGAAATTACAAGTGAAGAAAGAAGAGAGCTCTATTAATTTGGACTAAATCAAAGGTAAATTGGTTAAAACATATGGACTTTGAAAACTCTCATTTCTTGAACAATTTTATCCTTTGAGTGAGACCTTTGCCCCAGTCTACCCTAATTTGTTCTCGTTCTCTCTAATCAAGCCATCTTATAAAATTCAAAATGCTTTTAGGTCCTTTATTTATTATTAATTGTATTAGCAAGGTTTCTTTCCATTTGTCTCCATGGGATCCATTGGTTAGTGTATGGTACTAATTTGATAACAATAGTAATTTATTAATAAAATTTTCCAACTATCTAAGATTTTAATCTCCAAAGTACTTTGAATAAATGTGTTTTTATTTTAATAAGATTTTATTTTATATTAGTCAATTAATAATCAACTGATTAGTTGGCTAGTGAAATGACGTTAAACAATTCACTCAAACTACATTCAGATGTGGAAGAACATGCAGTTTATTCTTTATAATTGATCTAATCTCCTGTATAGGCCCTATTAACCACCATAACAAGAGGGAAAAAACACTAAATTTAATATAAATCACCAATAGTAATCGTAGGTAGAACATTCTTTGATATCAGTCTTAGCAATAAGTTTTGGATCTCTCACCTCAGGCCAGGGCAATAAAAACAAAGATAGACAAATGGGATTACATCAAACTGAAAAGCTTTTGCACAGTGAAGGAAATCACCAACTTACTGAATGGGAGAAATAGTTGCAAATCACATATGCAAAAAGGGGTTAATATCCAAATTATATAAAGGAATCACATAACTCAATATCAAAAAATAAACAATCTGATTAAAAAATGGGCAGAGAACCTGAATAGACATCTCTCTGAAGAAGTCATTCAGATGGCCACAGACACATAAAAAGTTGCTCAACGTCAGTAATCATCAGGGGAATGAAAATCAAAACCACAATAAGATATCACCTCACAGCTATCAGAATGGCTATCATCATTAAATGTTGCTGTGAGCATGAGGGAGGATGTATAAACTGAGAGCTCTAGCATTTTTGTCTACTATGGATATGAATACTAGGTTTCTGCCTCTTATCCACACTTAGGAAAGGGCTAGCTTAGTTTAGACTGAGTTGGGCAATAGTTGCCACTTGAAGAGAGGTGAGTGGCATGTATTCTGTTTTCAAAGGATAGCCTTCTTATTACCATACACAGCTACATGGGTTAGACAGAAAAGGAAAATATCAAACAAACAAACTATTTGGATTAGCAGTAGTCAAGTGAAAATAAGAAAATCCTTCAAAGTAAATCTAAATATGGATATTTGAGTTTATGATCACATGCCCACCTAGGCAATTGGTTCAATAAATCATGCCACATCTATTTAATGGAAAGCCATGCCACTGTTGAATATAAAGAGGTAGATCTACATATACTGATGAGGACTATCCTTCAAGGTATGTAGTTAAATACAAAAGCAAGCTTCACTGCCTGGTGAGTAGCATTCTGTGGGAAAAATATGCATGTGCATATATTTTTATGTGCAGAGATCTCCAGAATTGTTTAGAAGGGAATCATACCCATGATTGCCTCTGAAGAGGGAAACTAAGTATCTAGATTAGAAGATTACAATTTTCATTGTAAACTTTTTCATAATTTTTGAATTTAGTACATACTCAAGTATTAGGTACTTTCAAAAAAATTAACAGATTTTATTTGTAAAACAGGTTTAGGTACAGGAAAAAGAAGTTTCATAGTAGAGAGCACATAGGCTTCATTCTCACACAAAAACACCCAAGTATATATGATGAATTCTCCCAAATATTTTAATAAGAAATAACACTAATTCTACACAAATGCTGTAAAAAATGAGGAAGGAACATTTTCCAAAGTCATTCTATGAGGCCAATATTACTAAGATGTCAAAACAAATGCACAACATTGTAAATATACTAAGATAACTGAATTTTACACTTTAAAAGGGTAAATTTTATGACATGTAAATTATATGTCAATTATAAAATAAAGTTTACTAAAGGCAATCATAATATGGAAAGTAAAGAAAAAATCTTCATGCTTAAATACAGCTTTTAAATGGCATTTACAAAACAAAGAAAGTCCAAATATTGATAAATATGTTAATTAAAAAGGAACTAGTAAGGTCTATTGATTAAGATTTTAATATTTTTAAAGAGATACATAAATAAATAATAGAAAATTACATCCATAAAGCTAATGGTTGTTTAAGCAATAACATCAGATGGTATGAATCAATAAGTACTAGAGATGGAAAAAAATATAATCTGAAAATTTGCAATAGAGGAAAATCCAGGCCCAGATGGCCTTACTGATGAATTCTGCACATATGTCAAGAAAACTAATACCGACTCTTTATAAACTCTTACAAAATTCAGAAGAGGAGGGAACATTTCCCAATTCATTCTATGTGGACAGCATTACCATGATACCAAAACCAGACAAGGCAAACTAGAAAAGAAAATTAGAGCTTAACATCCTTATGAATATAGACATAAAAATTCTCAACAAACTAGCTAACTAAATTCAACCACATATAAAAAGGTTTGTATACCATGACAAGGCAGGATTTATTCCTTGGATGCAAGCCTGGCTAAACATTTGAAAAATCAATGGAATTCACCATATCGATAAACTAAAGAAAAAAAATTCACACAATTGTATCAATTGTCTCAGAAAAAAATCCCTTGACAAAATCCAACACCTATTGATCATAAAAAAATTTCAGCACGTTAAGAACAAATGGGAACTAACTCAAATTAGTAGAGAGTATCCACGAAAATAGAAAGTGCACTAACATACTGAAAAACTAAGTACTTTCCTCCCTAAGATTGGAAACAAGTCAAGTACATTCACTCTCACCATTATTCAATATAGTACTGGAAGTTTCTAGCTACAGCAATAAGGCCAGAAAAGGAAATGAGAATATATAGTTTGGAAAGAAAGAAATTAAACTGTTCTTATTTGTAGATGACATGATTTTCTATGCCTAAAAGTGGGTTCTCCAAATAATAAGTAAGTTCAGAAGATAATTTTTTCAAGCTGCCACCATATGTCTACCCATCCATGAGTATCTATATCCAAATAATTTGCTTTATCTTCTATTAGTATGATAAATGTGTGTCCTATCCAGGGCTGATCCATTTCTTTATATACTTGGTCTTATGCCTTCTGGACTGATGGAGAGCACCGCTAAGGTGCTCTGTATTTCACTACAAATATTTTCCTTTCCTCTAATTCATTCACATCACCATAAAATTATGACATTTTGCCTTACCATAAAAATAACCTCTCTTGTCTCTACTACCCTTATAGTAAACAACCCCATTTATTGCTTCCTTTAACATTCAGACTCCACCAAACTGTAATCTCTTAATTTACTGTCTCCAATTCCTCTCTTCCTATTTTCTCTAGAATTCTCCTAATTACTGTCTCTTGCCTCTAACATGCCAACAAATCAAATGATCATTAATGTCCATTAATGGCCAAGTGTAAAATTCAATAACTTACTGGCCTCAACTTATTTGACTATCCAGAAGAACTTCTCAAAATTGAACATTCCATTCATCCTGAAGAATTTTCTTTATTTGGCTTCCTGGATATTACACTTTCCTGACACTATTTCTTTATCACTGACTAATGTTCTCTCTCCTGTGCTGGTTCCTTCTCACTTCTTCAGTCATTTAATTTTAGAGTCGTCAAAGTTCAGACACTGATTTTTTTTCTGTCTGCATTTATTACTTAGTGATTTTATTTAGTCTCCTATCATTAAATTCTATCTTTATAGTAGACACCATCTTTATTTGTATGTATTGGTTCCCCAAGAAAGAGACCCTGACATTAGGATTCAAGTGTAAATAATTTGTTTGGAAAAAGATCTCACAGAACATCATTAGGCAAATAGGGAAGTTAGGAAACTAATGAAGGCAAATAAATGTGTTATTAAACAAGTTATCTGTAGAAATCAGAGCTTAAAATCTCACTGGGGAACCATGAGAATCGGGGAAGAACATATGCCTAGGTTGTCCCACCAAATGGGTGAGAAACACGGGACTATTAACCCACCCTGATTTGTCAGTCATTGGTGGAGGGCTCTTCCAAGAGGATGTTCATTCCCCAGCAATTCTTACCATTCAGGTCTTCTCCCTACAGCCACCAGGCAAAGAATGTAAGGTAGAAAATCATACCTGCCTGCAGTCAGAAATTGGGTGAGTGTACAAGCATAGCATAAATGTAAGGCAATATGGATGAGGCATCAATAACATTTGCTACTCTCCCAAAATTTTAACCAATCTAGTCACCTCCTCTAAACTCTTGGCCCATATAAGCACATACTGTCTTGACATTGCCACTAAGATTTCTAAGGCATCATAAATATTATGTTCACTCGAGATTTCCTGATTCACACATACATCCCACATTTATTTCTCCCGCAATTTCTCCATTATATGAAATGGTAATTCCAACCTTGCATTTGCTCAGGCCTAAATGATTGGAGTCATTCCTGAGTCTTCTCATCCTCTTACACTCCCCTCCCTGCCCATCCAATCTGTCAACACATCCTGGGGTCTTTTCTATGTATACATGTTTCTACTCAGTGCTCACCCTTTCCTTAGTGACCACCCTCTTTAAGCTGGAATGTGTCAACAGTCTTCTAACTTGTCTGTCTCATTCTGCTATGGCTCCCTTTACAGCATCCAGAATGATTCTGATTAAAAACTAAGACCCATAACGCCATTTCTCTTCTTAAAACTTCTAGTAATATTCTATATCACTCAAAATAAAAACGAACATCTTCGAAATGCATAAAGAACCTTAAAAGACGTGTCCCCAGGATCACCTCTCTAAACTCATCTATTACTTTCCTAGTGACTTGCTCCAATCCAGTTAGGTTGATCTCCATGCTGTGTCTTGGGCATGAAAACATGATTTCTTTTTTGTGCCCTTGCACTTGCTCTCTGGGGCCCTCTTCATAGAATAATCTCATCCAGTAGCCACTGGGTGGCTCCCTCACCTCCTACTTCTTTGCTAATGATACTTTCCCTGAAAATTCTATTTGAAAATTCTATTTGAAAGTTGCAAATCTTCCTCCAGTCCGCATCTCCTTTTCTTGTATTTTGTTCTCATAGAAACTACCACTGAATGGAATAATATATAATACTTAAATATTTTATATCCTTCTTCCATCCCAGAAATAAATGTTGCAGGTAAGTAAGGTTTTTGTTTTTGTTTTTTTTTCTGTTTTATTCATGTATTTATTCCACTAAATCTAGAATGGTTTTTAGTGCTTCTCAATGCTCAAATAAATATTCAATGTAGGAATGAATTTTTTGAATTGTATATTTACTTGAGGATTAACTGGAAGACTCTTGAAAAACAAATAGTTTTATTTCATCCATCACAAAAAAATGTTTTATATTCCAAGGTGTTTATAGAACACACAATGATCATAAAACTGAAAAAGGACATAAAAGCAAAAACACCTCTGCAACTTTGTATTTCAAATTCACAACATTTTTGCATCTTATAACTCTTTTATATTAGTGTGTATCATTTCACTACACTTTACTATTATTGTCATGGTTTCACAAGAAAAGAATATACCTAAAGTGAACCCAAAAGCCAATAAAAATTAGTATATGATAAAGAAAACCAAGTGAGGGAAATTTCATTCAATGTCATCATGGTCTGATCTTGACTAGACAACAATTGTAAATTATATTTAAGTGAAAGTGGACAAGATATTTAATGTATTTGCTTAATAGAAATATTAATCAAAATATTAGCATTAAAAAAATTATCTCATAAATAAATGAGCTTTTTTTATCTTCTTTTTGTCTTGATTGTGTTGGATAGATGTAATGGAGGAAAAAAAGAAAAAACAAAGATTTTTGGAATTCTTACACCAATACATATATGGTGAGATCATCTCTTTGGATGAATACATTTTTAAAGTAACATGACTGTAGAAGAACAAAAATATATTCACACCATTTTCATTTTTATTTTACAATAAAAACCAGTTTATTTCCTAGGAAGTGTGGTAACCAAGGACTTCGGTGCCTGACCCATGGTAAACTTGACAAATATGTAAATGGATAACTGAACAAGAATCGTTAGATGTTAAAGATGCTGGCTACAAAGAAGAAAAGAGATGCTGCCTATTCCATCAAACAAAGATTTTAACAAAATCTGGTTTGGGCAAATTATTTTAATCAAATGACCTAATTCATTTATTTGTGTTTATAGGACTCTGATTTCCCCATTATAAACGTATCAAAATATCAAATAAGCAAGAACATTTGATCAATTATTTGCTTAATAATATTTCTTAACCCCTAGACTACATGACTTGTCAGTTTTTTTGGAAATAGATACCCAATACAGCTTTGTACAATTACAATAAATTACAATATTAGCAGAACACTTGAATTTGTAGAAATGTGTTTTGAAAAAAGGGGGAGTAGTATGAATAGAAATAAATTTGAGGTGGCACTAGCTTGAAATTTTCAATTTACATAGAGTAGCCTGCAGGAAAAAACCCTGGGAATGAGGAAAGGAGAAATTGGTGGTCTAAAGGGATTAATTTCCAATATATACAAACAACTTATCCAGGTCAATATAAAAAAAAAAAATAAAATAAATGAGCAGAATACCTAAATAGACATTTCTCCAAAGGAGACACACAGATGGCCAACAGGTACATGAAAAGATGCTCAATAATGTTAATTATTAGAGAAATGCAAATCAAAACTACAATGAGGTATCACCTCACACCAGTCAGAATGGCCATCTTCAAAATGTCTACAAATAATAAATGCTGGAGAGGGTGTGGAGAGAAGGGAACCCTCCTATATTGTTGGTGGTAGTGTAAATTGGTGCAGCCACTATGGAGA
The DNA here is from genome assembly GCF_008692025.1 of Phocoena sinus. Lineage (NCBI taxonomy): Eukaryota > Metazoa > Chordata > Mammalia > Artiodactyla > Phocoenidae > Phocoena > Phocoena sinus. The sequence goes on from NC_045765.1 coordinate 157,935,498, forward strand.
ACAGTATGGAGGTTCCTTAAAAAAATAAAAATATAGTTACCATATGACCCAGCAATCCCACTCCTGGGCATATATCTGAAAAGATGAAAACTTTAATACAAAAAGATACATGCACCCCAATGTTCATAGCAGCACTATTTACAATAACCAAGACATGGAAGTAACCTAAGTGTCCATCAACAGATGAATGGATAAAGAAAATGTGTATATACACACACAATGGAATATTAGTCATAAAAAATGAAATAATGCCATTTGCGGCAACACGGATAAAACTAGAGATTATTATACTAAGTGCAGAAAGTCAGACAGAGAAAGACAAATATCATATAATATCACTTACATGTGGAATCTAAACAAAATGATACAAATGAACTTATTTACAACATAGAAATAGACTCACAGACATAAAAACAAATTTATGGTTACCAAAGAGGAAAAGGGATTAACAGAAACACACTACTATATATAAAATAAACAACAAGGACCAACTGTATAGCACAGGGAACTATATTCAATATCTTGTAATAACTTATAATGGAAAAGAATTTGAAAAATGAATACATATATATGTATATATACATATATGTATGTGTATATATATATATATATATATATACAACTTAATCACTTTGCCATTACACATGAAACATTGTAAATCAACTATACTTCAATAAAAAAAAAATCCTCCCGAAAGAGAAATTGGGGGAAACAAAGGAAGCTCAGGTCATAAGGTTTAAGGGACAAAAAAGTAGAAGAAAAAATAACTAGAAAGGACTTTGTAAGTTTTCCTGTGGCTCTATTGTCAACACTTATTAGGAACACCTCTGACAGCTGTTTACAATGCTACTCAGAAAATCTTTGAGCATAGTCATGTGTCTACTTTGTTTTTCACAGGGTGGTCTGGAAGCTCCATGGAAAGATGGGTGGTGTAGGTCCTCAGAAATTATGACATTATTTTGTTATTGTATTTTAATTATTTCTGGAAGTATATAAAGCCATTGAATTATTAGTAGGGATGATTTTACTTATCCCCGAATCATTTCATAGTTCTTGTACTAATTGGGAACATTAATGTGCACAAAATGTCCTGTGTATTTATTAGTCAGTAATAATAATTTAAAAGGATTTTATTGCAAATTAACTCCATAAAATGGAAAATTTCTTGAAATGAAAAGTTTTTTATTCAATATTCTCTGGATTAATGCTAGAAACAATTTATGAAATCAATCACTAGGCTCTTGAAAAAAAAACATTAAATTTCTTCCTAGGACATATTTGCTTTTTCTTTCATACAGTCTCATTATCTTAAAAATAAAATGTGTCAGGGGAGGTGTGATGGTGCTGAGTTTGTATACAATATCATCCCACAGAGCACCTGGTTGGTTAATGGAAACACTGCTAAAAGTTACAGCAGTACAAGATTTTCCCTTAGGCTATAAATAATACATTACTTTGGTGTTTAATTCAATACTGACAAGAAGAGGAATGAGTTGGCATCCATATGGTGAATATTAACTACATTTCTAGCTATTGTTGCACTTAAATATTTAAGGCCTTATTTATAGGTTGCAATAAAATGAAGTAAGGAATTAATATATCGAATATGAAATTGTAAACAAGATCGTGTGCAGTAAAGGCATTATAAAATATTTCTTCTCTATAAAATCTGCCTTGCCTGATTAATGGAGAACCTGCAAAAGCATAGCTTAATTATCGAGAGGCTGAATTTATCCCTCTGCAAATAATTGAGATCCTAATGTAAGCATTGCTTAGGTGAGACTGCATGGTATGGTGTCATGGTGTTAAAAAATTGTTTTAGTATTCTCAGCGCTACCACTATCTGTGTAATCATACATGGGGCCCTTTTTGCAAGAGCCTCAGTTTCACTGTATGTATAAGGGGGAGAATAATAACTCCCCTACATTGATAGTACCCTTAAAACAAATAGATATTTTTCTAAAAGAACATATAGGTTGTAAAACATTTCAAAGGTAAACTATTTTTTTTTTGGCTTGTTTTTTATGGATTGTAATTTCTCAGAGAGCAAGATCTATAACATTTACACCTTTATATACCTTTCTAGTGTCTTATATATAAGAAGTTCTCATTCAATATTTATTAAATGAATAGATGCAAGAATGAATAAATAAATGAATGCATAACTCTGATCAATGTGTTATGTTTTTCAACTTCTACAGTGGAAAACTTCACTATTGCTAGCAAAGCCCATGAAAAGTTTTATTCTCCATCATCTAAATCATAGAATTAATTCTTAATACCCATAGAAACAAAGTTATTCCTGTGCATTCTAAAGTGCTTTTGAAATTGGTTTAATTTCATCCTTCTGCTGTATTTGTACTTTAGGCTTTTTGGAGCACTGTGGTGTTGTGGGAAAGGCTGAGGGATTGTTACAGCTTTACACAGATTCTCAGAGATAGTATTTCATCTTAATTTCCTGGATTCTATTTTTAGCATCATTTTTGTTTTCAGTTTATTTCAAATATTGTAGTCTTTATCTAATGACTAATTTGAAACTATACAGGAGGCTGTGATCAATATTAAATTAATATATCTATAAGTAATGAATGATTAAAATCATATTTTTAAGTTTGACAGGGATAAAACAAAAATTTTATCATGGGAAGAGCAAGCCATTTTAATGTGATTTTTCACTGAGGATAAAAATGTAATAAATATAAATTTATAATACATGTTGTAAATAACATAAGTTATGCCACTTATGCTCTTAGAATAGTCAATACCTTGTTTGTGACCTAAAATAAAACTTGTGATTGATACATTTAATTATTTTCATTATATGCTTTGATGATGTCCCTAAAAGTCATTTGGGTGGTTTCTCAATTAATGTTCTGTTAAAACTGAGCTAATTTTTCCTTAAAACCAAGAAGTTCAAAGTGACTCTATCCTCTTCCAAATAAAAGAATATCTTAGAAATGTTTCATATTTACATATAATTATTATTATAAACAATAAGATATAAAAATGTTATAGCTACTTAATATTTGCTTTTATTTTTTCTATAAAAAGTCTATTAATTCCTATTATTTATTCTACCTAAAAGCAAATAATTTCAAATATAAAAAAGAACACCAAAATTATTCCTCATTTTTATTTGATATTGTAGCATTTTATTCTCAGATGAAGCTGGTTCACTGCTGAACTGGTAACATAAGAAGGGTGTTCCATAATGGACAGTGTTCAGTTTAGGAGAATCATCATCATTAAGAAATATGTCATTCATGATGATCTAGGCAGCAATGAGCATGAGAAATAAGCCATGTAATTACATTACAATGGTCTTAGACATTGCTTCTATATCGGAAATGATGATATGGGAACAGATTTCTTCATTATGAATGATATAGAGGAAAAAAAAGAGAAAAACAGGGCTATTATTCCAAATGGGTCAATTTCTGTGGCTTGCAAATGTCTCCTGAGCACATTCTCATTTGTCTCAATGTTGTATCTTTCCTATTTCTCAGTATTACTCTGCTAAACAATGTCTGTTCATTGGGAAGATTTGTTAGAGCATGATGTCAGACAAATGTTCCCATCCTCAGATGGTCCACATAAGTTTAGACCTGGAAACAGAAAAATGGACTATAATCTTGAAGATTTCCTTAATATGTGACATTAGCAGACTACGTTGGTCACCCTGCATCCGTGGAGAACCCCTCACCACAAAATTTGGGTTAGATACAGAGAATAAAACTCCACACATGCATTAAGAGGGTGGAAAAGATTTATTACTCACCTAATGAGGCTTTCTGGGGAGAGAAGGCTAGGCCCCCAAGCACTCTGAAAATAGCTTTGAGAGAACAGGCAGGGGTGATAGCTTAGGATTTTATGTTTTTTAGGGTGGTGGGGCTAGAGTAAATTTCCTTTACATGGATCTTGGCTTCTGTGGTGTGAAGTTCCCACCAGCACCAAAAATAAAAGCACCCAGGCTTTCTTATCAGCTTGTTCAGATGTGGGACAGAAGGGGAAGAGAAATGATAGGGCTTGGAAACTGTAAACAGTCAAACATTAATAATAGAATCAGACAATTTATTAAAGTTAACCCATGATATTTGACCAAAGAATAAAATGTGCCATGTTTCATTTAACTTAATTTGAACTCGTTTATTTAAGCCATTAGGGTGCTCTATGAGGCTGGTAGCTTGAGGCTGGTATGGGAGGTGAAAGTTCCACTGAGTGCCTTAAGAGCTCAGCATGGTATATTTTGGAAAGTTAAATGAGTGACTTGGTAGCTATCAATAATGCCTAGAACTCCAAAAGGGATAAGTGATATCTTGGTAAGGACTTGTATAGTTGTGTTAGAGTGTACAGACTTGTGTGACCTGGATTTAGATTTTGTGTATCTGTAAGGCAAAAGATTCCCAGAATTCTCTACTCCAGAGGTAGCAAACTTGGATAAGGAATTAATGTAACTGCCATTGGACAGACCAACGTAGCCAGACCATTAGCAATGGTTTCAGTCTATAAAAATCTGCAGATGGATCTGACTTCTTTGCCAGTGCTAAGATGGCTTACTGACCACAAATTCCTACCATTTACCAGGGGCGTCTCATCTGGTTAAGAAATGAAAATTACCTCTTCAGCAGGGTCCATCACATGTGATTGTGGCACTGTTATCCATTAAGTATACAAGTTCTTGCTGCCATTCACTTAGTTGATCCCAAAGGACTAGCAAGAGGTCTGAGAGAGAAGTTACCTGCACCATCACTAAGGCATCTCACAAAGAGCTGAAGGTAGGAGAGATCATGCCCTCCTGGAGGTGGGATACACAGAGGAGCCAGGTTTGGCTCCATTTTGTAGTTACAATTTACATTTTAGCAAGAAGCACGATGGTTGTGTCAGCTTGCAGGGTGCTGATTTAATGTCCCAAAATATAAAAGGAATTTGAATATGGAGGTTCTGAGTCTCAAGGCCTGGGGAATCTCTGTTTAAGGAGAATGGAGTGTGCATCATTCTCATGGCATACAACATGGGACCAAGGAGGGCAGTGCTTTTCACTAAAAGTTCTTGAGTGTCTTCTAGTCATTATGGATGGTCACGAGACACCTGAAGGCATGAGAGGAGATGGCTAAATCTTGTATAATGAAGAAGTCTCTGGGGTCACTAATGGAAATAACTGTATTATGGCAATTTGTGCAGATTCTAGAGCCTTTTGTAGTGGGGTGATTTGCAAATGAATGTATAAATGGGTTTATGTGAAATTTATGAAGAATAATATGTTGCCTCTAAAATCAAAAAGGCCTAAATGATGTTGGATTAGGTTAAATGTCTTAAATACCGAATGAGTCAATAGTTGTTTCTTGACAAAGTCAGGGATGAAGCTACCTAAGAGCTGTCTACAAGCTTTTCCTGAATTTCTTAATTTGTTTCTTGAATAAGACTTATGTAACACATATTATGCCCTTTCTCCAGTTATGAAATCTGAGTTATATTTGCATTCTTTCAATTTTTCGGCTTCAACTCATTCACTCTGCCAAAGCAATAAGGCTCTTCCTGAGCTTGTGATTTCAGTCTCTAAATTATACCATGGGAATATCTTTTGCTAGATGGGTAGGAAGTGATGAATTCATAAACATGAGGAACACAATGTCATTTTCATTAATATTAGTGGACTTGATTAAAAAAGACATATTCACTTGTCTGAACTCTACCTGCTTTGTTACAGTTATATCTGATTTTGATTAATATATATTCCTAAATCCTTATGAGTTATCTGCCCTCTTGAAATATAAATATTTTAAACAATTATTTTTTTAATATTTTTTTTAATGTGGACTACTTTTAAAGTCTTTATTGAATTAGTAACAATATTGCTTCTGTTTTATGTTTTGTTTTTTTGGCCCTGGGGCATGTGGGATCTTAATTGCCCAACCAGGGATTGAACCCACACCCCCTGCATTGGAAGGTGAAGTCTCAACCACTGGACCACCAGGGAAGTCCCTAAACAATTATTTAATATGCTTCTGTTTCAAGCATCTTGGACAGACCTATAAATCTTACCTCCTTCTGTCTTCCTCATTCCACCTCCAATTTTGTCAGGAAATCCTATTAGCACTACCTTTAAAATGTGTTCATATGACAGTAAATAAATAACCATAAAAACTAAATATGAATAAATTATTATATCAATTTATGGAAAAATTAAAAGTTAATACTGACTTTACTTAATTGCCATGCAAGGAAACACAATAATAAAGAGATTCACTGAATGTATCACTAAGGAAGAAAAGCCAAGCATTTCATGAACAGGAAGATGAAGGTTCAGGATCTGTTAATTAGAGTTGAAAAGTTTGTAGTTTTGATGGGGTGGAAAATGGAACATAGTCTCTACATGCTTAGTTCAAACACATCCCATTGTTCACTGGCCAGAGAAGACTATTCCTTTAGGTTCATTGAGGATCTGGTACATGAGCTCACTGAAATTGCCTAGTCGTGACTCAGCCTCATTTGGAAGGTTGCCGTAAGTTCATCCCTGTTTAATAGATTGAGCAGATTAGACCACCATTCAGTTGTTTTTAGCTCCTAGACAAGTGCTTCTGTACATGGACATTATTCTTATTATAAAATTCTGATCTTTCTTAGTAACCACACTGCTATAAGATCACCCCAATGTAAGGCATCATCAGTTCTCGCCTAGATAATTACACTAGACTCCTAACTGGTTTCCCAGCTTTCATCCTTTTTCCCTACAAGAGTAATCACTTGGAAACCTAAGTTTTACCATGTCACTTCTTTATTCAAAAACCCCGCTATGACTACTCATTTAACTCAGAGTAAAAGCTAAATTTCTTACAATGGGTTACAATATGCCACATTTTCTATACTACCCCACTTTTATATCTGAATTACATCCTACTATCTCCTATCCCTTACTTGTCCCCAATTACCATGGTCATCTTATTTTTCCCAATAATACTGCTCTCTAAGGCCTTCAAACTAGCTGTTCCCACTTCCTGAAACTTATCCCCTCAATATCTACTGAGATTTTTCTTTCACCTCATTCAAGGGCTCTCTCAGGTATCACCTTTTTTAAGGAGGGTAATTTGACTATCCTACATGAATTTGCAAATTAACCATTTTGTACCCAATTTCCTCCTTGAAAAATTCATAGTAGTTATCACCTCCTAGCATACTACATAATTTACTTATTCATATGTCTACTTATTATGTATTATACATTTCTTACCTCTCCACATAGGAGTTTCAACTAAGCAAAAAGTATAGACATATGCTTTCTATTATGTTTACAAATATATCTCAAGCATAAAATAAACGATCAACAGATATTGAAGCAAGAGCTGATAATTTAACAAAATAGCATATATTAGGTCATAACATAAATCCCCCAATTTAAACAATTTAAATTTTATCCTTTGACAATAAAGCAATGAAACTGACAAATAATAACAAAATACCAAGGAAAACTTTCCCATTTGCAAATTTATTAGATAAAACATCTTATTTAAATGAATAAAAAAATAAACCTAGCAATATAAATTTAATATTTATATTAATCTCTTTTTCCCTTGGATGTACTTTCGTTCTTTTTTAAAATAAATTTATTTATTTATTCATTTATTAATTTATTTTTGGCTGTGTTGGGTTTTCGTTGCTGCGTGCGGGCTTTCTCTAGTTGTGGCCAGCGGGGGGCTGCTCTTCGTTGCGGTGCACTGGCTTCTCATTGCGGTGGCTTCTCTTTGTTGTGGAACACGGGCTCTAGGCGCGCGGGCTTCAGTAGTTGTGGCACACGAGCTCTGTAGTTGTGGTTCACGGGCTGTAGAGCGCAGGCTCAGTAGTTGTGGCACTTGGGCTTAGTTGCTCCGCGGCATGTGGGCACTCCCTGGACCAGGGCTCAAACCCGTGTCACCTGCATTAACAGGCGGATTCTTTAACCACTGTGCCACCAGGGAAGTCCCTTTTGTTCTGTTTTTATATTTAAAGTTTGTGATTGAAATTTGAAATTTATGGTTACTCTTTTGTGAGTAAACTTTAGCTATATCCAATTTCATTGTTGATTTTTTTCAGATATTCTGCATTTTCTATATTCTTTCAACTTGACCCAAGTGTTGTTTAACAAATTTTAAACTTTTTTGTCCTAGTATGTATTTTTTTTAATATTTCAGCTATTAATTTCTAGAAGTAGTATACTGTGTTTAGATAATATAATCTGGTTTTTTTAATGTTTTAATCTGTTTAATCTGTTTTCTATAAACACTAAGTTTTTGTGTCTTGATAACTTTTTTTTGAAATAAATATTCTAATAGCCACTTGAGAAGAAATAGTGACTTCTGTATAGTTGAATTGGGCAGTAGGTTTGAATGGGTGATAACATATGCTTAACTGAATTTAATACATTTTATTTGGTGTTTTGAAAAAATGCTATTTTGGTAATCTAAATGAGCAATTTTTATTAAATATGTTAAATTAAAATCCAAATTAAGTTAGGTTGAGAGTTACAAAATTGTCAATATTAATTATAAAAACAAAGTTGTTAATAGGAACAAAAGGTCAAGTTTGTTAAGCATCTTAACAACCCACATCTCTGGTACATTTATGCACCCAAAGAAGAGATATAATAACATCTTCACACTTGAAGTTAAGATTTTTATACTTTAAAAGTAATATGAGAACATATTTTCTTTAATTAACTCATATTGCTGCTTTCTTCCCAAGCTGTAATAAATAAAAAAAAGAATCACAGCATGCAAATAGCATATATAGTTAATAAGGGAAAGTATGAGCAACAGAGTCTCTAGAAAAAAAAAAAAATTCAAGGAATAATTCTTCAGGTCTAGTTGATACTATAAATATAAAATTATGCTTTAAATAGTGTGTGTGTGTGTGTGTGTGTGTATGTGTGTGGTCTTATATTACATTGTATACATTATCTGCAATGTGAACAATTAGTAACAGTTATTTGTTCCATATCTTTTTAAAATTAAATTATCACCATACATTACATAAAGATTTGCATTGGCACCATTGAAAAATGTTTTATTACTGTAGTTGTATTTTCCTCAAAATTAGCCCACAGCTGGATTAGTTAAATATTACTTGTATCTTTCTAGGGCTAATAATGTAGTCACCCTTTCTCCCAGAAGTACAATGGAATGTATTTCTGCTTTGCTATTCTTTCACCTTCATTGAATAGTCACAGGAAATAATTATTATCCACCCAATAGATCAACAAAATATTTGCTTGAAAAACAATGATTTATTTAGCTGAATGAGACATATTATGTAAAATCCAGACCTGAGTACTAAGGGGTTGGCATTGAAAGAATGGAATAAATGATTATGACTAATTAAAAGAGAAACTATATAATTATTATTATGATGATCATTATAAAAGAATTGGCATTTACTGAGCACTTAGGCATTTGATAAATATCTAATGTGCAAAATTTCATAATTGATGGGTAGAATTTGAAATATATTCTATCTGAAACTTAACCTATGTGACTCTAAACTAAAATATGACCTTCCATTTCTACAGGAGACCAATTGCTGAGGAGTTCACTTTTCAAGCAAAGACTGCCCTGCATTTCAGTTCTCATTTATAATTTGAATGAGCATTAAACATAACCAGATTAAGCGAATGAGAGAATCAATAAAAAGGGGATTGCGTCTTACATGAGCTTTTGTTTCAGAATTCAACTTATGAAGCAAAAATCACCTATAATAGAAATTGTCCTTGAATATGAATATGGAAGATTAAAATAATTCAGAAAGTCCAATCCATCCAGCTTTTCTGTAGTGTTCAAATAGCACACTATTGTGTGTATGTGTATATGTGCGTTGTGTGTGTGTGTGTTCGTGTGTGTGCTGGAGAAATACACGAAGTTATTCTTTTGGGTTGAGTAGCCATAGTGAATGAGAGAAGAAGTAACTTAAAACAATAGAATTAACTATCAAATTTAGAATGTTTTTTTCCCAGCTATTAAATATCCACAGGGTTAAGATCAGCTGAGGAAATTATTGACTCATGAGTCTGATCTCGTTTATGCTCATATGACTCATTACAGTGTCATACAAACCCTCATTAAAAGGTATAGTAAGGGAAAAAAAAAAAAGGTATAGTAAGTAGAATTATTTGCATTTTCTTTTATTTCATCGTGTGTTTGGCATTTTCTCCTCCACCCCCTCCATAATTTCAGGATGGCATTTTCATCAATTAAACATATGTTGAGAAATATTATCAGAATTTACAAAACAATGTACTCTGTTAACTCTTGGCCTTTAAGCATATGTGATACCATTATTACTGTAATATTCAAACTCCTAAGTGTATAGAGACTTAATTTATTTAGTTGAAATCAATCTGTGATTTGGGAAAGTGGGAAAATAAAGAAGAGGGTTAGTTCATCAATGACAGAATCTGAAAGGAAATTACCCCAAGGGACAAGGTAATAGTGCTATCATTGTGTTAGAGCATCCTAGTACTAGAACTCCACAGATGGGAAAGAAATCTGTATTTAGTGAGTTCTCATGGGAGAATGTTTGAAGGGACAGATAGATCAGAATATTTAGTTATTAATGATATTATTAGAAAAGATGGCAGGTGGAGAAAATCAGAATAAAGTCCTAGTTAGTCAGTATGAAAAACTTCCTAGATAATCATCATCTACTTAGTTATGGAGCAATATGCAAAAAATATTCCTTGAGACACTACATAGGGGTCATGTCATATTCACTCAGGTTACTAAGTTTAGCCAAGATTCGAAAGGATGCAAATTAGTCTCCATCTGTCAAAAAGGGCGATTAGCATAGAGTTTGTGGAGAATGTCCTGCTGTAGTAGCAAGCTTAAAGCTTAGATGCTTTAGTCCACAGAGCCAGAAAACCTCTGTATTCTACACATTCTAAGCAATTGGCCAGACATTGGGGTAAGACAATTTAGGGCACTAGGAGGAAAAATTAATGAGGTAAGAGACTACAATTAAAATGACATTCTTCTCTTTTTTTCTAGTTGTTTCTGGAAAAGTGTTGCTTGAATGAGTACTTTGTTCTGGACAGGGTCTACACTCATCCCTCTTCCCTAAAAGTCAAGGGCTTAAAAAAGATACTGTCATATGGATGTCACCTTTCCGACATCTTTTTTTTATGAAAATATGGACCCAAAATGCTAAAAGAAAAAGATAGCAATCTTACCAATGTACTCTGCAGAGTAAACTGTCACATACTGTTAATAACCACTCTCTCTGATTCATTTATATGTTTTTCTATCAAGTCACACATTTGTTTGCAAAGGAATATCTTCTATGCAAAATGTGAACCACATTTCACAAGAAGTTTTACACATTTTCTTACCAAAATACGATCACATTATTCATATTGGTTGGCACTTTGCCTTATCTCCCTCCAGATTTATCATAGGCGTTTTAGGCTAATAAACACAATCTACCTTGTTTTATTCTAATGGTTGCCTAACATTCAATTGTGTAGATATGACATGATTTATGTAATCATTCCTCTTCTGAATAGCATAAACTTTTTGCACAGATTAGCTATTGTAAAAATGCTGTATTGACTGTATATATATATATATATATATATATATATATATATATATATCCCATGCTCTATTCTATATCAAATAAATATATCTAAGGGAAATTGTTGAACACTAAAAAATATGTAATTAACATTTAAGGGATGCAATTCAATTATTTTTCAAAATTGGAATTAATTTATATTCTCATCAGCAATAATGGATATTTCTAATCCTGCCCCTAATGTCTTCCCAACAGTGCATTCTAACAGCTTTTTAGAATAATTTTGCCAGTATTTTCACTTTAAAAGTTTTCTCTATGTATTAATTTACATTTTTAATGCTTAAGGTGGTTGAGAATAATTTCAAATATTTATTGACCATACATATATCTTCTTTGACAAATTGTTTTTCACTTGTTCCTGATAGCTCAGACATATTATTCAAAGAATTTTCAGGGCTTCCCTGGTGGCGCAGTTGTTGAGAGTCCGCCTGCCGATGCAGGGGACACGGGTTCGTACCCCGGTTCGGGAAGATCCCATATGCCACAGAGCGGCTGGGCCCGTGAGCCATGGCCACTGAGCCTGCGCGTCCGGAGCCTGTACTCCACAACGGGAGAGGTCACAACAGTGAGAGGCCCGCATACCATAAAAAAAAAAAAAAAAAAAAGAATTTTCATTAGACATTACTTTGCCTCTGAATAAATGGCAAGAATTCAGCAATACACATATTGATTTGGACACTCAGTGGAGATAGTGACCATAACTCCAGGTCCACAATGTACATAAATGTTTTGGTCTCTCATGCTCTGATGATATACTCAACTTTCAACCAAACGTTGAGAATGCTGTAAAGAGAAACAAGAGTCAGGCCGGAGAATTAAGCAGGGGTCAGTCCATGTAGTGTCTTGTAAGGCATGTTAAATAATATTCAGGACTTTTGTTATATGGAAATGTATCTGTGTTGCCTGGACAACTAGCAGGGAGCACTTCGGTTCTCCCTGAAAAACCAGTTTCCCACATGACTAGTGATTACTTCTCCCCACAGTATGCACCTAAATCCAACCCTAGACAGGCTCCTAAGTTCACAGAAGCAGGGCAACTGTCACCTAAATCAAGATTTATGTTACCTCATTGACATATTTGTCCACACTGAAAAAGTCGCTAGCTTTTTGAACTATGAGAAGGGAAAGGAAGCACAGCCTGGGTTCCTTTTTCTGGAATGTAAACCCATGTTGTTTGTCCATAAGCACACTCTGGCCACTGCTATTGTCTTTCTGATTATAATGAGTTTAAAACCCAAGTCTTCTCTTTTTTGGCTGAACTTGTAAGTTTCTTTAATGAAAGGTTTTTTTAATGTTTTATTTATTTATTTATTTATTTTCCTTATTTGTTTGGCTGCATTGGGTCTTAGTTGCGACACACAGGATCTTCGTTGAGGCATGCGGGATCTTTCATTACGGTATGAGGTCTCTTCATTGAGGTGCTTCGGCTTCTCTGTAATTGTGGCGTGCAGGTTTTCTCTCTCTAGTTGTGGCACGCAGGCTCTCTCATTGAGACACATTAGCTCAATAGCTGTGGCGTGTGGGCTTCGCTGCCCCACAGCATGTGGGATCTTAGTTCCCTGACCAGGGATCAAACCTGTGTCCCCTGCATTGGAAGGCAGATTCTTTACCACTGGACCATCAGGGAAGTCCCAATGAAAGGATTTTTTTCTTAATGCATACTATGTAAAATAGTGGAATTAGCTAAGAACCCCCATTGCCTATCAGGTGGCAACTGCTAAGAAACCTGTCTTGTAGGATTCTTACCCAGCCTAATTCCAATGTCACTTTTTAAATTAAAAAATGCACATCCAACACATTTGCTTCTTGCTTATTTCATTGTACTCCTATGGCAAAATCCCAATCCTAGCTAAATCCATCTCTCAGAATTTTCCTTAAGTAGAGTGGGATCTGACTGGTGAAAAACATACAACCATAATGGCTGGTGTCACTGAATGACAATTTATCTCAAGTGACTCATTAATCATGCTGTTAGTCTATTACTTTCCCCCCAAATATGAACAATTTCTTTCCATACTCAGGCCCAGCTAATCCTCTTTTCTTTTATTTCATTGAGTAAACCGAAGCATTAGTAAAGAACTTCCAAGACTTGCCATTGTCCTATCCATTCAATAAGCTACATCTGTGCCCATAAATTGCCAGCCTTCCTTTTACCATGAACACACAGTGTGTGCATCTGTCTAGGGTCAAATATTCCATATGTATTGTACTTCCTCCATAGTTGATTTCATCCATTCTTTTGAATTTAAATGCCTTCTCTAGATTGACCACTCTCTTATGTATATTTCTATCTGACAATTGTCCACTGAATTCCTTCTTAGTGCTCTCATGAGGATATATAACCATTATTTCAAACTTAATATCCCAAACTAAATTCTTCATCTCTCCAGCCCCCAAACTCTGGTTCTCCCACATTGTTAGAAAAACAGCACATTGATCCTTTCAGTAGTTAGAATCAAATATAGTAATTTCTAAACCATTCTTTTTTTTTTTTTATCCTGTATTCAATGTATCAGCAAAATTGTTGATTGTGCATTGAAATAATCAGAATTCAAAAGGTTTTAATGCAAATGTCTTGGTTCAAAAACCACCATCTCTTTCTTTCCAGGGTAGTTGCAATAGCTTTCCTGGTGATACTTAACCCCTTCCAGGATATTCTGCACAGAGTAGACACAGTGTTTACTTTAAAACTTGGTCATGTCAGTTCATTTCTGCCATGGAAACCAATGACTCCCACCTCCGGAGAGTAAAATGCCTATGAGTTTTCAATAACCTACAAAATCCTATGCTATTTATCTCCTGTTACCTTTGGGATCTCCTTTCCCACAGTCCTCACCTGGATTGTCAGTCACGGTATAGGTACCTACCTTTTTTGTGCCTTTTTCTGGGAATATTCTTCATCAAATATCCACATGATACACTTCCCCCTCCCCCATCTCTTTGAAGCCTTTCTCAAATATCACCTTCTCACTGAGGTGCCTGACCTCTCTATTAAAAATCACACCCTCCAGGCTTTCTCTTTCCACATTTCCACAATTCTTATTTTTTCAATTTCATCATATTGCTTACCACCATTCACAATCATATACAATTCCTCTCTCTCTCTCTCTCTCTCTCTCTCTCTCATTTTCAAAGGGATCTGTAATTATCCATTTATCTCTGGTCCTTTACATAGAACACTACCTGGTTAGTTAAATAAGGCAGGCTCTTAATGAACGTTTTCTATCTTAATGTTACCGTTGGTTCAACAGGATAATTCAGCATTATTTTTAGTAGCTGATACAAAATAACAGCAAGTAGGGAGGCTTTAAATTTTATAATTGTTATCAGGTAAGATGATAATTTCACATATTTTCAAGCTTTTAAAATTAGGATTAGAAAACATGAAAATATGTTCTACAAATAAATACAAAGCAAATGTATTTAACAATAATGATATTGTACGTAAATAAAATAAAATCCTCAGGCACACATATAGAACTCTACGATTCTTCAGATACTTAACTAACAGGAATGAAGATCCTATCAAAATGTGAAGATATGGTTACTGAGTAAAATATATATATTTGCTAACTCCAATCTAATGGGATTTTTTTTTTTTTTGGTTAAAATCTAGTTCTTAAAAAATACTCAACTATTTAAACTAATTGATCAGTTCAGTTACTAATTCAAACAGATTTCGTTGCATGAAAGAATATTCTTCTCTGCTAAGGGAAACAGTAATAAAAAACTAAATGAGACATAGATATTTTCCTCAGGAATCTTAGTCATCAGCTCTTTGAAAGACAAATATTTTTCCAGAAGAAGGTATCATCTGACATAAGTAGCCAGGGAGAAGCTTTGCAAGACGGCATTAAATTTAGTCAATTTGACACAGTATGGGATTAAACCTTCTGCCTTGAAAATTGAGTAAATTTTTTCAGTGCCCCGAAGTTGATTGAATATGAGAATTTGACTCACACTAAACAGATTTAGTGACTTCAAATAATACCCATTTATTGTCTCACAGTTTCCATAGGTCAGGAGTTTGGTCACAGCTTCTGTGGGTTCTCAGATTAGATCTTACAAGACTGCAATCGAGATATCAGCTCAGTTGTTAATTCTCATCTGAGGTTTGAGGCCTCCTTTCAGGATTGTTTAGACCATTGACAGAATTCAGTTATTGCTTTTGTAGCACTGAAGTCCTTGCTTTCTTACTATCTGTAAGGAAGCCAGGGATGCTATCAGGTTATAGGTTCCCTGGAGATGTTTTTGTCCTCTATAGTTTGTAGCATGGAAGTTAGTTTCTTCAAGGCCAGATGGCATCACTTTGATTTCTTCTTTTCACAGTCTTCTGTAATAGCCTTGAATAGTCTCCCTTATCATTTTAATGTGTCAGAATATTTTTTTCTTTACAAGATGAAATGCCTCATAACCAAATAGAATTACTGTTAATTGTAATGTTTGTGAAAGGAAATGAACATTCAGTGTAATGTGGAGTAATGGGGGCGGGAGGAGGGGCAAATGTTGGATATAGGAGTGAAGGAGAGACTCTCTTTATAGATCAGCATCTCCAGTGAGACCTGACAGATGAAAAGAGCCAGATATTTGAAGACTCTCAAGGGAAATATTCTAGGGAGCAGAAGAGTAAATTCAGCATACCAGTGCCAGAAAAGTACTTGAGGTCTTAGAAAGAGAGCAGAGAGGAGAGAGTACCATGTAGCTAGAGTCAAGTTAGTGAGTGAGAAGTATGACACACTGAAGAAGAAATGAGATTGACATGAGAAAACATCAGCAAACCCAAACTGAAAGACATTCTCAAAATAACTCATCAGTACTCTTCAAAGTATCAACGTCACAAAAGTCAAGGAAAGAGCGAGGGACCATCACACAATGGAGGAGACCAAGGTGATAGGACATCCAAATGGATCCCAGATTGGATTATTGAACAGAAAAAAATGACTTTGGGGAAAAGTAGTTATATTTGAATAATTTCTGCAGTTCAGTTATTTGTATTGTACGAATTTGAATTTCCTGGTTTTGATCATTTTAATATAGCTATGTAGGATGTAAACATTAGGGGAACCTGGGTGAAGAGTTACAGTTATCCATATTATTTTTACAACTGTTCTGGATGTCTAAAATCATTTGTAAATAAAAAGGAAAACACAAACAGCAACAACAAAAAAGAAATAAGATTGACATTATCATTTCAGTGAGAGAAGTAAACTTTTTTCCTTTGATGTTAGACAGTAACTTGCAGGGACATTTGGGTGGCATGTTTGTATCAAGATCCAATCAAGGAAACAGTTTTAAGGAATAAGCAATTTATTCTAGGAATCAGACATTGCGCATTTTGAGAAGGAACCAGGGACAAAAGGGTCCAGAAAAGGAAGTTGGACAATCAGGAAAAAGTCACAAACCAACCCACCAGAAGTTCTAGTATATGTGGCATATCTAAACTAGGTTAGATCACTTATTACTAACGTTCAAATCACATTTGGCATTCCTTCAAAGGCCTATAAGTCATTTTAAATTTATTCATATAACTAAAAATACAGCCCTTCTCCATTTGACTGCAGATTTCATAGGCAGAAAATATACCATTTTTCCAAATACATTCCTGGGTCTTAGCATAATATCTAGAACTTATATTGTTTATGGAGTAAATTATTTAAAATTTCCAGACTTTCTTTCATGCAAATGTAAAATGAAAAAGTCTAACTTTCAAGTGTTGATGTAAGAATTAAATATAATAATGATTAAATAACAACAGTACCCGGATTACAAGTACTGAATATCATTAAATCACTTAAGATCTCATAATAATCGTTTCTTAAGACAGATATTCAATCAGAGTGCATTTAATGAAACCGTGTCACAGCATTGTGCTAAACATTGAAAAATGCAATCTTTTGAGACATTCAAAGTACATACTGTTATTATCATGTGAAGTTGTGAAAGCAACATAGGGTTGGATTTAGAGACAATGTTTAAAATTTTCCCTCCTTGTCTTACCTGGTCTTTCAATTTGGTAAATTACTTATCTTGTCTGAATGTCAGTGTTCTTATATTTTTAATAATGGCAATAATACGTATTGGCAAGGGTTGTAGTGAAGATTAAACTACAATATTTATAAAGCATTTGCTTAAGGAAGACACTGAAAAGTATTGTTTCTATATCCTATTTAGAGAAAGATGAACCTTCAATAAAAACAGACTTAATGTCACTCAAAACATTTCATATATTATATTTTCTAAGAAACTAATTGGTTACAATACAATTCAAATTTAATGTCTACACTACAGACATATTTTCTAAAGTACCAAAAATAAAACCACTTCTCAAATGCTATTCCCATAGACTGAAACTGACTTAGTAGTTTGAAACTAAAATAAAAATAAGTCAAAGAACAGTTTTTATCAACTAAGAAGTGAGTAAAAAAACTATAACGCATCAAATATTGCCACGACAGGAAGTGAAATCTGCATATTCTAATTAATTTTAACGGGAAAGTTGAATACTTGAAAGATTGCACAGAACTTTGTGTGCAAATGATGACATTTCACAACTCATTCATGAAAATCTTTTGAAGAAGAGTCCATACATCATTTGAAAGTATATGTCAGTGCAATTCCATCTAAACTAAATGACATTTTCAAAAACTTTTATATCTTTATTTAATGGTTTCTTCCAGCACTGTAAGTATTAATAGATTATCAAATTGAAAGATGTTTGTTCTGACCTTCACATAGCTCCATTTCTCTGGTGACTTAATGTCTCTTACAAAGTACCGGAAGTGCATTAAGTACTTTCTCATTTCTCTATGATTCCATGATGCTATTGCCACAAGGGATGAATCAGTGAGTGGCTAAAAATCCAAATAAAAGCACACAATAAAATATATTTTTTTCTGAAACCTTAATTCATAATTCTTCAACAGAAAGACATCTAGATATTTCAAATCTACACTCTGTTTTCCTGTGAAATTTTGTTTACTTAAATGTTAAATATTTGGTGGAGAATAATAAGATATATATATGATTCATATTTATTTTTAGAAACTAAAAATAGAAATTAAAAATGATCAGGGAACAGCGGTTTGGCCGCATAAAAGATACATAAGGATCTTTGAAATATACTCCACAAAGTCTTATTTATAAAGCAAATTAATATCTTATAATATCAGATATCATTTTTATTTAGGGAGAGCATCAAGGATGTGCTCTCACAAAATGATGAAACTACAAAAGAAATGGTGGATATATTAAGAGGATAAAGAAGTTTAGCTCAGCAGAGTAGTCATGGAAAGTACTATGAAGTTAAATTTACACTCAACCAAGAAATCAAGAGTTCAGATAAAATCAGAAAGTGGTGGGGCTGTGAGAAGGAAATCTACAAGAAAAATAATAATACATTAAGTAGATTTTCAAGAAATCTATTAGAGCATAATGTGAAATTAATATAGGAATAGGTACATAAAACACTAACAAAATGGAAAATTCAAGGGAAGTATTAACTTCAGCAAAATTAAGTCTAAGAGTAAGAAAAGTTAACAGTATTACTTGGCTCAGCACTGAACAAATGTTTATGTAGAGGCAGTATATCACTGTACATATGAGCACAAACAATGGAACTAGAGGACTTGCGATTGAATCTACTCTTCAATTTGTAAGTCATGTGTCTTGGTTTCTTTATATGTACATTAATAGCACCTTTACCATTAAGTGAGTTTATAAATATAACATGCTTAGAACAGTGCTCTGCACTGTTGCTTTTTGTTTTTTGGTAATAATTCCTATTGTATTAACTAAATTTATGAAACAACTCATTCAGAGGAGATGAGCTAAAAATAATATGTTTATTGAAGAAGATTAAGAGCTAAATCTTTAATCATACAAATAGGCAGTTAATAATTTATTTCTTTCAGTTATTGAATTATTAATTAAATAAATTATTAATATTAAAGATTTTTTAAAAAATACTGAATATATTGATTGCCAAAAGAGAATTTTTGCCAAATTGCCAAAAGAATTAAAAAAAAAATGTTGGTAAGTATTATGCCTAGAAGATTTGGACAGCTGCTTTTTCTTAGACATGTAACATTGATTCTTAACCTATGTTCATAAGTTATATTTATAAATAATTAAGAAACACTTGTGTAAATATATTTTTTAAATATTGTTTGCAAACAATTTTTATGTCAGATTTGTTCTCAAATGCATGAGACTAAAGAGAAAAAAAAGATAAGGAGGAATACTGTGTATTTATGTTGAAGGATAATACTCCATGGGATTTCTATACATCTTTTAAGAGGCCTTGTTCCAGATTTTCAAGGATATTTGAATAGCAAACAGCCTTGGAAAATGGAAGTAGGGTTTCCTTCCAGGGCAGAGGACAGATTCATTTTCTGACCAAGATAACAAAGATAATACATACCTTCAGGGAAAAAGTTCAGAAGGATTGCTAATTGCCCTCTTACAAGACTTTTTTTTTTTTTTTTGGTTTGTATTTTCTGAGCTTAAGATTCCTCAGATGCGGTTCAAACCTATTTGTGCAAAATCCACATAGGATGCTCCGTGGGAAACATTCCTATGGGAACTGGGGAATAAAGCAAAGGGATGCAAACATGATGTCAGGCTGCCAGCTGTGCTGTAATGACTCTATTGTTTCTGAACCAGAGTTATGTCTTCTGCCAGTATCTATGAAACGGTGGCAAACTGATCTGTTAGCTCATTAGTAGGGTAAAATCTCAGTGTCTTCACAGCTCTTGACATCTTGAGTTTGTTTGTTTTTGTATTTGTAGGAAAGGAAATACTGATGGAAGGATTCGTGGTGTCTAGCTGAAGTAATTATTCAGTGACTTGAAGTGACAGCAAATTTATTTCATTGGACTTGGTTGTTTAAGTGGTTCAAAGCCATCCTGAGTTAGGCATGAACTCTTATTTTAATTTTGATATAGTCCATCCTGTTTGCCGTAAGGTTCATGAGATTTAGAGGAGTTTCTAGAGAGCACAGGGAAATGTGGATGGTGCTATTAAAATAAAAAGGAAAGAGGGAAATTGAATTTTTAAAGACTAGTTTAATTTTGTAACTGAATCATCACACATATAGGGAATAGTATGCTAAATAACGATATATAAAAGGAATTAGTAAAACAAAACTATAACGACCACCATTTCTAACATTCCTGAAGCTCTTAGTTTCCCACCTGTTTACTCCCCCAACTTTATCTTGGTCAGAAAATGAATCTGTCCTGATAGTGATGAAAACTATCATGATTCACACATCAAAGGAAAGTTGGAATACATAAAATGACTTTCGACCATTCGGATATTTTAATGTGACCTAAATTACAGTTCATGTAACCACTCTCAGTGACCTAAACCACTTAAGGTCACTCTTTAATATGACCTAAATTACAGTTCATGTAGAGATTGGTCAATTATTAAACATATCTATTAGACTTTTAATTAGATCATCATGTTTTTAAATTCTAGAATTTTATTTTGGTTCTTATTTTATGTGCAGATATTCTTTTTAAATTAATTTTTATTGGGGTACTGTGTAGATAATCATATTTTTTTGGACCACAATAGAGTTTTTAAAAAGTCAGATAACTTAATTGTCAAAATTTATTTTGAAATCAATTTTAGTCTTTACTCTTTTTTATGTTTGTTTTCTTCTTCTGTCATCTTAGGTTTTCATATTCCTAATTATTTTGACTTATCACGGATTATATGAAAAAATGCAAGAAAAATTTAGCCCAGGATCATGCTATTTTCTCCAGAAAATATTTATGGTTGTTTCTGGCAGGAGATAAGAGATTTTAGCAATCCCTGATCACTTCAATCTAATTGGAGCAATTTAGGTATTTTGAGTCTTGGCTTTAGTTCCTATGAAGGCTTTATTATTTCCAAATATCTTATCCTAGAAGGTATCATTCAGAGTCCCAATTAAAAAATATGTGGTATTTATTAGGATTTCTCTTATGTGGTATATATTAGGATTTCTCTTATAAGAGATTTTAGCAATCCCTGATCACTTCAATCTAATTGGAGCAATTTAGGTATTTTGAGTCTTGGCTTTAGTTCCTATGAAGGCTTTATTATTTCCAAATATCTTATCCTAGAGGGTATCAGTCAGAGTCCCAATTTAAAAATATGTGGTATTTATTAGGATTTCTCTTATCTGGCAATATCTGAACTCCAATCATTTTGTCCCTAGGTATGACACACTAAAAGGTTGTACCCATTGATGTACTCTCTCAGGTACTTCTTTCTCTAATCCACCCGTGTTCCCTGGGATAAGCTATCCCAAATGTTGGGCTAATTTTTTGTAATTCCTCCTCTCAAGAGATCTTGGTCCCGTAATTCATCATTACTTTTCAAATTGACCTCAGGAGATTTGTTCTTCTGCATTCCCTAATCCAATATTACCAGAAGTAAAAATTTGAGGTAATTTTCAATCAAGGAGAAGGCATGAAAGACAGGATGAAAATGTTTATTTTTTTCAATATTGTATTTGTTTCCTAGGATTGCTATAAAAGTTTGCAACAAACTGTGGTTTAAAACCATATAAATGTTTTTCTCTTAAAATTCTAGAGGCCAGTAGTTGGAAATCAAGGTGTTGACAGGTGCATATTTCTTCCAAAAGCTCTAAGGCAGGATCCTTTCTTACCTCTCCCAGGCTCTGGTGGTTTGAAATGTTCCCTAGCTTGTGGCTAAGTAATTCCAATCTCTGGCTCCATCTTCACATGGCCTCCTCCTTTGTGGTTGGTGTGTTTTCCTCTTCTGTCTGTTTTGAGGATGCTTGTCATTGGATATAGGACCCATCCATGTAATGCAAGATGAATTCATCTCAAGGTCCTTAATTTAGTTATATCTGCAAAAGGTATTTATCTAAACAAGGTCACATTCATAGCCTCCAGTGATTAGGATGTAAACATATCTCTTGGGGACCCATCATTCAACTCACTGCAAATATGTTAAAACTTATTCTGAAACAACCTCAGTGTACAAAAATGTTTTAAGGAATCTGGGATTTTAGGATTTAAAGTCAAGACATGAAACTCAACCATAGTATTAAACAAAGGATATTTATTATATTAATTAAATATAAAGAGAGTTTTTTAAAAAAATAAACTGAAATGGACAAAGAATAAACGTAGCTAAGTTTCTTCTTTTATTGGATATCAATCAGTATTTAGTTTTCTTTATATATTAGAATATTATAAACATAAGCACAAAGTAGATCACATGCATGGCAAACAGTTAAACAATAAAATGCATAACTTGGATGGGCCTGGTATTTGGGTCTGTGCAGACTGGTCTGGTACTGAGGCAGGCTGGAGCCTGGCTTCCCTGGATTTGGCCTCAAGGTTGGGGCCAAAGGGGGGGCCTGACACTGGGGCTGTGGGAATCAACCTGTAAAATGGGGCCTCAGTGGCCAGACTCAAGGCTGTGTCTGGCAGTGGGATGAAACAATGGGATCCAGGTAAGAGGCTGAAGATGCAGGGAATGTACCAGGGACCTGGGCCCACAGGAGCCAGCTTGGTGCTGAAATACATGAAAAGCCTGATTGTAGGGTAGTCAGCCTTCTGCTGGCTTTGAGCTTGGTGTCCTGGAGCCTGCTAGGACCCTGGGACCATGTGTCACCTGGGGCCATGAGAGTTGGCTAGTGCTGGGGTGAGCCAAGAGTCTGGTGTCACAGGAGCTGCCTGGGGCTTTGGAAGCCAGCAAGCACTTGGGAGTGAGGGGGGCCACTGTTCATAGGAACCCTCCAGGAACCACCTAGGGCAGGGGAAGTAGGCCAAGTGTTGGAGTCTGGGGTGAAGCTGGGTTCTCACTTCAGTCTCCTTCTCCCACTAGGCAGGTGTCTCAGAGCTAGGCTGCTTGGGCTTGGTTGAGGAGTGACAGATGGAATATGAATGTATCTTTCCTACCCTCCTCAATGCATCTTATTTTTATGCTTCATTCAGGTTCTATAACCCTTCACCTGGAATCCTTAGATCTTGTGAAGACATCTTCACAAGCCGTTAATTATTCAAATTGATGTTTCTGGGAGGGGATGGGCACCTGAAATTCCTATACCACCATTTTGCTCTATTCTTTTATTTTAAAATTTAAAAGGAAATTAGCATGGCCCCCTAATGGGCAGACACTGTCCTAGCAGTGTTTCCTAAAAAACTTCTACTTCTGAAGGAAAGTCTCTTATGAAAAGTGAGCATCCCACTAGCTCACTCCAGGCTCACTGTTTACCAGTGTTTGACACATTAAATATGAGAACTTAATAGGTTTTAATTATGCTCTGCTGTGTCTATGAGTAGGAGAGTAGCTTATACAAAGCCATACAACTGGCATCACTCAAACATATGCAAAAATAAGTTTGAAAGTGAAATTTAAAAGCAATATTTAATAAGGGAAATGCACTAAAGCCTATGAGTAAACTGAAGAGAAATACTGAAGAGCCAGTTTAATCCCCAGAAAGTTATCATGACTTTACATTGCCAAATTTTATAGATTTATTTAAGATGAACTTATATCATTTTGAAGAAAAACTCTATTGAGGAAAACTATTTTTTTCTCCTCTTAAAAACCTGATAGTCTGCAAATCAGGAAGAAATATTTAAAACATTTCAAGGTTGGTGTTTGTTTTACAGATGTAATCAGAGTGCCCTATTCTTGTACATTTTTCTTGCTTTTCTTCCTTCTTCTCACTCTAACTTAATGCCCCTTGAAGTTCTTATACCCTTCCAAATTGTCATGATCATATTTTCTAATTCAGATCTCTTTCCTGGTTTCTACACTGTCTTTAACCTACTCGTTCCTTAGGATTTTCAGTTATTATGTGATGTAGCCACTGCTTCACTCATCCTCCTCTCCTGAATTCACTCATATTCCAGTATTTATTTTTCTGATTAATGATACTGTCTTTTACTCAGTAACTAGAAGAAAGTATAATCTAACATAGGTGCTTTTCTTTCCTCTGTCACCGAACCTAAATCCATTGCTAAAGACACAGGGAATCTCTCTGTAGCTCTCTAGCACTCTCTCTCTCTCTCTGTGCACAGTTTCCACTTCCCCAGTAATCTGCCCCACCTATTCTAACCACTTTGACCTCTATGATCTCCAAACTCTACCTCCTCAACTCAGCAATACATCTGGTCTGATTGGGAACCTTCCTTTGCATTCATTGTATCCTGAAAACTTTTGCAGGCAGTGAACTGGGTACTGCTGGAGTCCATCCCATGTGTTTTCCTTCTCCCAGGAATCATTATCCTTTGCTACTTATTATTTAATGGTAATTTATGGTTACCAGGGGATAAGGAGAGGAAGGATACATTGGGAGATGGGGATTGACTTATACACACTACTATATATAAAATAATTAATAAGAATCTGCTGTATAGCACAGGGAAATCCACTCAATACTCTGTAATGGTCTATATGGGAAAATAATCTAAAAATGAGTGGATAAATGTATATGTATAACTGATTCACTTTGCTGTACACCTGAAACTAACACAACATTGTAAATCAACTATACTCCAATAATTTTTTTTTTTTTTTTTTTTTACATCTGGAGATGGGCTGGGGTGAATGGTGAGCCAAGTTATCTGGAGCACATATTAAATTGTTAGATGTATGAATATTGTCCTAGAGGGTTTATGTCATACAAAGTCATCAAGAGTTTTCTTTCAATATTTAGAAATTAAATTATTATATTCAGTTTTTTAATTTAAAAAAAAAAGATTACACTGATTCTAAAACCAGTCTTCACATGAAAAATATGGACCAATATTCCTAATCAACATAGACACAAAATTCCCTAAGAAAATTTTAGAATATAAAATGTAACAATAGGGCTTCCCTGGTGGCGCAGTGGTTGAGAGTCCGCCTGCCGATGCAGGGGACACGGGTTCGTGCCCCGGTCTGGGAGGATCCCACATGCCGCGGAGCGGCTGGGCCCGTGAGCCATGGCCGCTGAGCCTGCGCGTCCGGAGCCTGTCCTCCGCAACGGGAGAGGCCACAACAGTGAGAGGCCCGCGTAACGCATAAAAAAAAAAAAAAAAAAAAAAAAAAAAAAATGTAACAATACCACTAACATGTATTAAATAGATAACTAATGAGAACCTGTTGTATAGCACAGGGAACTCTACTCAATGCTCTGTGGTGACATAAATGGGAAGGAAATCCAAAAATGAGGGGATATATGTATACAGATAGCTGATTCACTTCGCTGTAGAGCAGAAACTAACCCAACATTGTAAAGCAGCTATACCCCAATAAAAAATATGCAACAATGCATAAAAAGGATGATGCATTGTGACCATGTGGAGTTTATTCAGGTAATAAATGCAAAGTTGATTTATCATTGAAAGTAAAGCAGTAAAGTAAATTCTAAAATAATTAATCTAAAGTAAATTCTAAAGTAATTAATCATTTTAGAATAAGTCATATAACATTACTATATTATATAACATTACTATATATATATTATATAACATTACTATATTACTATATTATAAATAAGCACATGGTCATCTTAACACATGAAGAACATATATTTGACAATATTCAACATTCATTCATTAGGAAATCTCTAAGCAAAGTACAGATATCAGGGAACACATTTTACATTATAAATGGTATCAACAAAATGCAGCACCTAAGACCATACTTGATGGTGACTACTGAATGCTTTCTCACCAAAACTGAAAGAAAAGCTAGGACCATTAGTTTCTCCACTTAGACCTTGTACTGGAGTCTTTATTCTGTGCAATAAGTCAATAAAAAGAAAGAAAACCCAACCAGATCACAAGGGGAAAGTACAACTCTGGTTATTCACAGAGGACACAATCTATAAGCATCTATATAGAAAAATTCTAAGGAAAATATAAAACTTATGAGTTTTAAAAGATCATGGGATACAAGGTCAATATAAAAACATCAGTTTTATCTCCATATGCTAGCACTAAATAATCTAAAAATAGTTAAGAAAGATTGCATTCACAACAGCATAAAAAAGAATAAAATAGGAATAAATACACAAAGAAAGTGCAAGCATTTTACAATCAAAACTATAAAAATTGATGAAAGTAACCAAAGGTTTAAATAAATGGAGAGACTCCATGTAAATGATTCAGAAGACAATATTAAGTTGATTCTCCCCAGATTAACCTATAGAATCGGTATAATCCCATTAAAAATTCCAGCATGATGTGTATGCTTGTAGAAATTGAAAGATGATTATAAAATTTATATGCAATTCAAAGGCCCAGAAAAGTCAGAACAATTTTGAAAAAGAACAAATGTGTTCTTGTATTTAGGCCTCAGATTTTCTTCCCAAGGCTTAACCTACCCTTGATGGATTTGTGTCCCTTTCCACTTACAAGGGTTTTACATCTCAAACTGTTTTTAACACTGATCCTCATTTTATCAAAATAACAAAAACAATTAGAAGGAAACTTCTATATCACTCCCACCATTGAAACTGCTAGCCCACTTGTGTCTTTACCTTTATTCTGTCTTTTTTCTTATGTTTCAGTGCATGGACTACCCATACCCTATGTAAAGACACCCCCATTGGATCCTATCTCCTCTTCTACTTAAGCAGTGATACCTTTCCTGAGGACCTTATATAAATTAACAACCTTGTACCATTTTAAAGTATTTCCTCTGCATTTCTTATAGTGCTTTAAACCAATATAATTTATAATGTTTAGTTGTTTATTTTTATTGAACTTTATCTCCAGTTTGCCATCCCATTAAAATGTGAACTATAGGGGAGTGGGACCTTTGTCCTTTCACTGATATGTCTTCACTGTCTAGAATACTTCCCAGAATCTGGTAGGCTCTTAATATTCTTTCCAGTGTTAGGAATTTTTTCCAACTGGAAACAATTGCTGGAAAAATTGTTTCCAGCAATTTTCTATTTCTCTTTTACATCATTAATATTGCCCTTTCTACTGATCATCATCATCATCTGCATACACCCATGTTACACTATAACTCATTTTAACCAAAAAATACAGAACAAACACATTAATTCTATATTATAGCTACTACCTCATGTCTCAGATCGTTTTTAAGGTAAATTCCTTTAAAAAGTTTTTGATGCTTTACACATTTTGTCATTTCAAATATTAAAAGCTATCAAGTGTTTATTTTCTCCACTGCTTTGATCCTTGTCCAAGAGACAAAATTCTGTCATCTGGATTTCTGTAATCATATTCAACTGGTCTCTGTCTTCTACCCCGGACACACTTAAATGCCAGATGGACTCTTTTAAATTACTTAGGTTATTCACTTGCTTGAAATTCTTTGACAGCTTCCCATTTTACTGTAGCAGAGACCAAAATCTTAATCAAGTCCCCATAGATCATTCACAATATATCTCCCTGCTAGCTTTCTCACCTGTTTTTCACTCTTACCTTTTTCATGGCACACACAAACATCAATGCTGTTCCTCAGCATAATAGCTTGAGCTTCAGGGCCGTTTGTTGTAAAGAAATTCTCATGCTTTAACCTGTCAAATCAGAGATTAGCAACATTGTTTTTGTAGGTCCTATGTTGGAGCAGGTACCAGAATTTATTTTTTATAAATTAACAGAAATTGGGGATACTGTTGACATTGAGAGATTTTTAAACCTGTTATTTCTTTTAATTCCTCATGCTCATTAATGACAATGATTTATTTTAAACATGATGGGACAAAAGCTTTAAAGACTGGAAAGGTAATTAGTTTCTGTATGTTTTTGAGAGATATGAGAACTAATTTGTGCTACCTTGGCACTATTGAAAATAATATGGTCAATTGGGTAGAGGTCACTTATTTTAAAAGATTAGTATAAAAAAAAAAACTATAGTGTTTCTAAGGAAAATCTATTTGCTATATGAGGAACAACTAAGGGACACTGAATTATTGACAAGAAACCAAGATTTAGGAGCTCGTGTGAACAGCATTTAAAAATATGAAGAGTAAATTATTTTATATAATCTAAACTGATAGACACGGCAACAAGTTAACACATTTCTAGAAGACAAATACAGCTCAAAATAAGGAAAATGAGAGCTTTCTGAAAATGCCATGACTTCATACAGAAATGGTTTTCTTTTACCGGTTGTATACTAGGGTAGCCTGAATGTCTGTTAGGCAAGCTCTTTTAAAAGTACTTAATAGTCATTAGAGTAGAAAATCTTTAAGAACAACTTCAAACTTGAAGTCATTTCATTTTCAACATTACAAGTATCTTCAGGACTAAAGCACTCAGTGATTTGCCCTCATCCCTGCACTTCTTGTATACCATATTGTACAGATTT
The DNA here is from genome assembly GCF_008692025.1 of Phocoena sinus. Lineage (NCBI taxonomy): Eukaryota > Metazoa > Chordata > Mammalia > Artiodactyla > Phocoenidae > Phocoena > Phocoena sinus. Next base: position 157,964,397 of record NC_045765.1, read on the forward strand.
CCCTTTGAGATAATAAAAATACTGACTTGAACTTCTATTTAAATGTTATAAGTAGCACAATTTTAAAACACATAGGCTAAGTGAGCATCACCAATAGTGTTTAATAAATTTAAGTGGAAATAAAATCTAGGCATTAATTATCCAGCCTAAAGCAAGGCAAGGAATACTAGTTAATATCTTTAAAGTTTGTCAATATTTAATAACATATTAGAACTGTAAAGGAAGTCTAACTCAAGAGCAATCAACCTTGTTCCATGTGCATAGACTAAAATTGTGTTATGGAGCAAATAAAGAGAATATTTATCTTTGTTGAAAATCACTTTTCCCTTTTACAGTAATCATTAGTAAATTCAATTATTTCATACACATTCATGAATATATTTCTTGAAAGAGAAAAGCTATGTAAACTCCAGGTTATGTCAGTGGTAGTTTCCTAATATTTGATCTTTCCTAAGCCCTAAAATCCTAAAGGAGCTTATCAAACATGAAAAAAAATCAGCTTTTTATTAACATCTATTGCTTGGGAAAATGAACTTGCTCTTCTCAAAAATTTTTATCAAGTGACAATTTTAACATGAATAATTTTATTTTAATGAAATTTGCATTTAAGTGGTGATACATATTTTGAGGTAAAGTTCAGTATCTCCTGTTCATTTCTGAAACTGTCCTGCATAGGTAAATTGGGGTTGTGTCCAATAGTTTTAATTATTTAACATTATTTACCTGCTATAATGGAGTCAGACAATTTTATTCCAAATATAGACCCATCATTTATGACACTGTGGCCCGGAGGAAATTGCCATAACCAATAAGGATCTTTATTTGTAAAATGAAAATAAAAATGGAATGTTTTTCCATCTTATAATATACATCTTAAAATGTTATTGAGAATTAAACAAAGTACAGGTTAAAAAAATTAACAATGTCTTTAAATAATTTTGGTCAATTTTATGAATTTTAGTTTAGTTTTTTTTTAATTTTTTATATATTTTTTTTATCAGCACATTTTCCTCCTACAGCCTCATATATGATCTAGACCACGGTTCAGAAAACTGCCTAGGAGCCTCCTCTAACTCACTGTTTTTGTAAATGAAGTTTATGGGAACACAGCCACGCTCACAGCCACACAAAATCAAGAAGCTGACACAGATCATATGGCCCACAAAGTTGAAAGTATTTACTATCTAGTTCTTTAAACAGTTTCTGATCCCTAATCTAGAGAACTAGAGAAATCTATATATTGATATATGTTTTAATTTACCCAAATTTCTGATGAATTCATGCACAGCTACTTTTATCATAACTTTATTTACTCTGTTCTAAAATAATTTTGAAAATCATTGTACTTACATTTTTCAATTGATATTATCATCTCTATTATCAAAACTGATAGGACTTCAACAGGTCAGCATCCTAAAATTGATTGTAAGTATATAGTATAGATATTTTCTTTCTATGATTTAAACTACAAATATCATTACATTTTTACATGATTCTAAGTTTTAAAAGGTCTTTAAATGTTGGCTGTTATCCAGTTGTCAGAGGTTATTCTACCCACTCTTCTTTCAATTTTCAGGTTATTTTACACTTATTCTATGGGAGTTGATTGTTCCAATTTTAGAACTCCCCCAGAGTTAAAGTGGCTGAAGCTAGATAGTGTTCCATTCTTTTGCAAAAACAGACTCTCCTTCCTGGGAGATGTGGGAACCCTTGATGAGAGAGGTGAAGGTGCTCAGACTGCAACATTTGTGCAAGATTTGACGTGCCTATATCTATGTAGTAATCCTGAATCACAGTTATTATTATTAGTTTTATAACCTTTCTTAAAAAAAATTTTAGTCAACTTCTCCAAATGGTCAAAATTATTTGCATGTGATTGAGAAAAATATTTCCTTATTTTACTTTCTTTTGTATCTATTATTGTAGTTCCAATCATGCTATTATTCTTGGATAATTCAAAATGTAACTGCTAGTGGGTTTTTTTTTAATTTTTTTAATTTTTTATTTTATTGCGGTACGCAGCCCTCTCACTGTTGTGGTCTCTCCCGTTGCAGAGCACAAGCTCCAGATGTGCAGGCTTAGCGGCCATAGCTCACGGGCCCAGCCACTCTGAGACATGTGAGATCTTCCTGGATCGGGGCACAAACCCGTGTCCCCTGCATCGGCAGGCGGACTCTCAACCACTGCGCCACCAGGGAAGCCCCCTCTTCATTATTTTTTAATAGACACTTAGATTTAGTTATGACCCTGCATGTTAGGTAGCAAATTTCCCTGGGTTCTACATTGTACTATTTTGTTGATTTATGTCTTACTTTAACAAATTCTCATCTATTAGATCTTGGGCTATATTTTTTCTATTATGTTTCACAGAAATACAAAATACTTTTAACTTTTGTCTACCACCTATATTTTTTAATTTTCTATTTTGCTTGTAGATTTTTGCTCTTCTTTGCATCTTGCTTTTCCTCATTTTTTTTCCCCTTAAATATATCCTTAAATGTGTCTGAATGTTTTTCATCTGTCTGCTTTTATTTTCTTTTTCTAACATAACTGAATTTAATTATTTATTTTTATTTATCACTATCATCTCTTTTCTGTTTTCTAATGTCTTATTAACTAATCTCTTACATGTCTTGTGTCTGTTTTATCCCTTGATCTAGATATCTTATATGTTGCTTTCTTCTTTATTGTGTATATGTCCTGCTTATTTCTGTGAAGATTTTCTTTCTTTTGGCTATGATTTTGCTTTTCCTATTTTTTTCTTTTTCTCTTTTTTTTTTTTTCTTCTGGTATAAATTATAAGTTCCACACAGGTTCTATTTATTTATTTTACACATTGTAATTCAGGCAAACCATTCAGTCCAGCTACTTGTTGAAAGAGACTTTAGTTAAGACGGCTTGGAAAAAGTGAAAAATAAAATCACTTCTCTTGCTGATCTTCTCACTTATCGCAGATCTCCCAAGCCATGTGGTATGTTTCAGGGTATGCACACACACTGGTGATTTTTTTTTTTAATCATTTATTTTCTTCCAAAACATAGTTTCTCATTAATTCCTTAGATCAATGCCTTTCCTTTGCTAGGTAGTTTCCCCAGGGTTGAAATTAGCACCTAGTGCTGGTTGCCATCTCGACAGCAGCCAGAAGCCAGTCTTCCTTATATTTCTTCCATTGATTCTACCCAGCCTTCAGTAAGCACATTCAATTTTAAAACGTGCCTTCTTCATTTATGAGAAATGCATTTTTTATAATTTATTTCTTCTCTTCTTATTCTAAGATTCCTTTTATTTCAATGTTAAAATTCCTGGCCCTATATCCATGTCTCTTAGATTTATCGATATAATTTAATTTTTGATTTTTTATTCATTTGCCATAAGACCTGATACAGTTCCAAGGGTTTATAGTCTAGATTACTAATCTTCTTTTAGCAGTATCTATTCTATTTTTCACTACTTGCCAAATTACTTATATTTAACTCTTTTTTGATTGTTTTAATTACATGACACTTTTCTTATTCACATATTATATCTTCTTTAAATTTTCCAAGTGCATTAAACTGTATATTATGTACATGTATTTTATTCTCTTCTGTTTGTTTTCACTATTAGGTCTACCCAAGAAGTAAGTAGGCACATATTCTGATATTTTTTGTCTTTTGTTCTATTTCCTTCAAATTCCTGAATCATATTAATTGTCTGGGAATAATTTACTATTTGCCAGCATGACTCAGAATATACCCAGATTGACCAGCCCCATATGAGGCAATTAGATTCCTGGGCAGCCATGTGGGGATATTTGCTGAGTCTCCCAGATGGTGGTAGGCTGGTAAGCCAGGTGGGGGTCTGTGGCAGGATCACTGGCCCAGGTCAGTAAGTGTCCAGATTTGCTGGCTTCTCCTTCCTCCAAAGAAGAGTATGTGAGTCTCCCTTCCAAGGGATTCCTGTTCTGAATCATCTGTATAAGAACCTTAAGTTATGAGTACATAAGGGGGCTGCAACCATAGATGAAATGTCATCTCCACAAATTGGATATAAGTGGAATACATGAATCACACTAGCAGAAATGTAGAAGATATAGAGAGAGTTCTATTGTTGAGCCTAAGCCAATGTATTCCACAGAAATACTGTTAGTGGCTTTTGATCAGTTGATTATTTACTGAGAATAGCAACATAGAAATAATAGGAAAAAACTGCACTTTTAAATCTGTAGACACACAGATTAGAATAACATTAACTAATGTCAATTTGAATATTACTCTATCACTGTCTGGAATTCCTTTTATTTCAATATTAAAATTCCCCACTTAATAACTTAGAGGCCTTACTTTGTAAGAATAGTTCTACTATAAGATATAAAAGAAGCCAAGAATAAATGGTGAACATGGTATTTTCCTAAGTAGGAAGGTTTGTTAATACTAAATATCATCTTTCCTCCCATGTTAAATGTATACTTAGGAAACATGAACACAAACTAAATTGTACTTTTGTTAATTTGAATTTAGTAATCTGAATCTAAAATTCATGTGGAATAACAGCCATGTGAAAAACTCAATTTTAAAAGGGTAATTTGTGTTACATCTTTTTGTTATAACAATAGATTTAAAAAAACTAATCTGTATGTATTATCTATCTATCTATTAATCTCTCTCCTATCTATCTATCAATCTATCTATCTATTAAGATATATCTATTTAGCCAATTTATATCAGCATGGGCAGTTTTTGTGTCTTGTTAGGTCAAATGGATTAGTGTTTCAGAAGAAAAAAAAATAAACTATGTCCTTAACTTTTTAATTGATTAAAACTAATCCTATGAGTCAAATATATAAAAACAAAAATTTCAACACACAGAAATTCTAAAAGGGAAGTAACTGAACATCTTTAGGACATTGAAGAAGATGTAGAATTTCTAAGCATGAATTCTAAAGACATGCACAAAGACTAAATACATTCATAAATACATACATATAATGTTCAACTAAATTATAGTATTAGCATCAAAATCTTTCATTATGGGAAGAATACATGAACAAAACCATAAAAAACAAGTTATAAAACAATTCATCCAAAGATATATGGTAAGGACTTTTTATAAATAAAGAGCTATTTAAAACCTATATGAGAAACAGTAAACATTTGAATTAGAAGGTGTTTAAGATTATGCCCCATCAGTTTTAGCTCAGTGCATGGACACAGCTGGAGTCTATATTTTTTGAACTCCTTACTGCTGGGTGTGACAATATAACTAATATCTGGACAATTAAAAGCAAGCAAAAGTGATGCCTATGGATCATGATTTCATAGGTTTGTGTTTTCCTGTTTACTTCCTCTTTCTTCCTGATTCCTGGGAAATGAAAGGAAATGGAACAGTGTCTTAAACTCGAAGATGAGGCCATATTTGTGGAAACGAAGCACCACCCCATCAACCCTGGACTCTCTGTTCACCTCTCATATGAGAGAAAAATAACTCACCCTCAGTTAAGCTATGACATTTTGAAAACTTTTTTACTATATCATCTTACACTGAACCCTAACAAATAAAAATAACAGAACCCATGGGAACACACTTTTGAAATGATGAGAAAATATTTCACCATTTGTGAAAAGAATTTTGATAATATTCATAAAAAACCCTTAAAAAATCCATTAAAAAACCCTAACTCTCATTGACATAGCAACTTTAATTTTGGAAATAATACAAAAAAACAAAGCACAAACAAACAAAAACCCACAAGTACCCAAAGATGATTGTGTATAATAGGAAGAAATAAGAAAATAAAAATTATTCATCAGCAGAGAATTGAGTAAACATTTTGCAGTATTTGTTAAGGTCTAGTAGAGACCTACTATTTCTGCCTTAATAGCCCCATTACCCCTTCTGGTAGAAATCCTTTCCTCAGGGGATCCATTCTTCCCCTACTGAGCTCTAAACCTCCTGTTTCTAGAGTATTTTGGGGATGTAAACAGCTTACAAATTCCAAAGGAGTAAAGGTGGAGAGTTGCTGCCTAGATTATAGAACACACATATTCTATTTTAAACTCTTAATTGTATTTATTTTCTTGTTAGGCTTTTAAAAAGACAACTACAAAAGCTAACACTCCTGCTGCGTTTAAAGATTATTGGTTCAAACATTCCTCCTTTAAGTAGTTAAATAATCAGTAGGAACTATAGCAACTGGAACTGCTTTTGATATGCAATCTTTTGAATGCTATCTGAATGGTCAGAGGGATCATTTTAGCCATTTTCTACATATTTATTTCCTATTCCAAAATGTGCTAATGTCAAAGGATAATAGATATGTACTAAAAAACAGATATACCATTTTCCCTTTTGGGTACTTGTGTTTCAACTTAGCATCTAACTAAGGAAACATTAAAAGTGGTAATAACCCGAGCTCTCTGTTTGGCATAGTCTCAGAAGGATGTTTTGTTTCTCTTTTAAAAGTAGGCTTTCAGATTCTTAAAGAAGTTGAATTTTCATGGAACTATCATTGCTGTTAGCCATGAAGCAATCATGACAAACATGTCATTTCCTGGTCATATAGAGATGGGGTCATAGCTGTCCAAGTAGTCATATTTACAGTTAATTCATTTACATTATTGACACTACATGTTTGGAATTGATTACCTCTAAATGTCTTCCAAAGATTACAATATAGTTTGAAAACAAAAGCGACTTTTATATACCTCTAGAAGGAAACTAGAAGAGAGAATCATTACATTGGAAATAAAGAGAGTGGCACAAATTTGACAATATTGAAAACAATATTTATGGTTGTAGGAAAGACTGCAATTTCTTATTTCCTTGCAAAGTATAAATTGAGTGTTTTGTGAAACCTATGAATGGAAAATACAAACATATAAATAAAGCTGGGTTACAAAAGGATTGCTTGTCACATGATATAAAATGCAACTGAGGGCATAGGAAATTGCAAGATCTTTCATGTCCGTGAAATTCACAACAATGATGGGCTGGAAAGATAATTGAAGAAAAACATTGTGTCATATTTTAACTGTTAATATGTTTTCTTTATTAGAGGTATAAGAAAAAGTGGTGCAAGTTACAGTGATACTATCATATTTTGTGAAGTATGACATTCAAAGTAAAAAAATGTAAAATAAAGATGAGGAAAAATTATGAAGAACTTCAACATTCTCCCTAATGACTCTCCAAATTCAAGTCTGTTTCTAAGAGCTCAGTTGCCACTGAAAATTAGATACTTTTAATCTAATACATAGATACACACAAAAAACACTATATATATTTAATATATATAATACATACATATATACATAATATACGACATACAAAATCATACATTGGCATTGCAGACATATATATGTGTATACACATATATATTCATATAAATATATATATGCATATATTCAGTGTCTAGAAATACATATATACAAACTTAAATTCAGTTTTAGTTTCTCAGATTGTAATTGGCTTAATTTATTTAAGAATAAATTTCCTATCACGCTTACTTTTTGGAATTTCTTTTTTAACAGTAGATCCTTGTTAGTTACCTATTTTAAATACATCTGTGTATCCATGTCAATCCCAAACTTCCAATCTATCCCTCCCTCTCACCCTTCCCCCACTGGTAACGACAAGTTTATTCTCTAAGTCCATGAGTCTGTTTCTGTTTTGTAAATGAGCTCATTTGTACAATTTTTTTTTAAGATTCTCTGTATAAGTGATATAATATATTTGTCCTTCTCTGTATGACTTACTTCATTTAGTATGATAATCTCCTTGTCCACCCATGTTGCTGCAAATGGCATTATTTAATTCTTTTTAATGGCTGAGTAATATTCCATTGTATATATGTACCCCATCTTCTTTATATATTCTGTCCATGGACATTTAGGTTGCTTCCATGTCTTGGCTATTGTAAACAGTGCTGCAATGAACATTGGGAGGCATGTATCTTTTTGAACCATGTTTTCCTCTGGATATATGCCCAGGAGTGAGATTGCAGGATCATACGGCAGCTCTATTTTTAGTTTTTTAAGGAACCTCTATACTGTTCTCCATAGTGGCTGTACCAATTTACATTCCCACCAACAGGGTAGGAGGGTTCCTACCTTCTCCAGCATTTATTATTTGTAGGTATTTTGATGATGGCCATTCTGACTGGTGTGAGGTGCTATCTCATTGGAGTTTTGATTTACATTTCTCTAATAATTAGCTATGTTGAGCATCTTTTCATGTGCCTCTCGGCCATCTGTATGTCTTCTTTGGAGAAATGTCTATTTAGGTCTTCTGCCCATTTTTTTATTGGATTGTTTGTTCTTTGGATATTGAGACACATGAGGCTCTTTGTAAATTTTGGAGACATCTCTTGTTGGTTACATCATTTGCTAATATTTTCTCCCATTCTCTGGGTTGTCTTTTCATTTTGTTTGTGGTTTCATTTGCTGTACAAAAGCTTTTGAGTTTAGGTCTCATTTGTTTATTTTTGTTTTTATTTCTACTAAAAAATGAATGGGTCACTGAAGAAATCAAAGAGGAAATCAAAAAATACCTAGAGACAAATTAAAATGAAAGCAAAATTATCCAAAACCTATGGGATGCAGCAAAAGCAGTTCTAAGAGGGAAGCTTATAGCAATACAATCTTACCTCAAAAAATAAGAGAAATCACAAATAAACAACCTAACCTTACACCTAAAGCAACTAGAGAAAGAAGAACAAACAAAACCCAAAGTTAGCAAAAGGAAGTAAATCATAAAGATCAGAGCAGAAATAAATGGCACAGAGTCCAAGAAAACAATAGAAAAGATCAATGAAACTAAAAGCTGTTTCTTTGAAAAGATAAAATTCATAAACCTTTAGCTAGACTCATCAAGAGAAAAAGGGAAAGGGCTCAAAGCAAAATTAGAAGTGAAAAAAGAAAAGTTACAATGGACAAAAAAGAAATACAGAGGGTCATAAGAGACCACTACAAGCAATTATATGTCAAGAAAATGAACAACCTGGAAGAAATGGACAAACTTTTAGAAAGGTGCAACCTTCCAAGACTGAACCAGGAAGAAATAGAAAATATAAACAGACCAATCACAAGTAATGAAATTGAAACTGTGATAAGAAAAAACAAAAAAAACCTCCCAAATAACAAAAGTCTAGGACCAGATGTCTCACAGGTGAAATCTATCAAACATTTAGAGAAGAGTTAACATCCATCCTTCTGAAACTATTCCAAAAAACTGCAGAGAAAGAAATACCCCCAGACTCTTTCTATGAGGCCACCATCTCCCTGATATGAAAGCCAGACAAAGATACCACAAAAAAAGAAAATTACCTGCCATTATCACTAATGAACATAGATTCAAAAATCCTGAAACAAAATACTAGCAATCCAAATACAACAATACATTAAAAGGATCATATACCAGGATCAAGCGAGATTTATCCCAGTGACACAAGGATTTTTCAGTATCCTCAAATCAATCAGTGTGACACACCACATCAACAAATTTAAGAATAAAAAAAAAACATATGATCATCTCAATAGATGCAGGAAAAGCTTTTGACAAAATTCCATACCCATTAATGATAAAAGCTCTCCAGAAAGTGGACATAGAGGAAACATACCTCAACATAATAAATGACAAACCTAGAGCTAAGATTATACTCAATGGTGAAAAGCAGACATTTTTGAAATATAAAATGAAAATAACAATGTTTCAGGGTAGAAGACTATGGTAAACCATTTTAAGAAAAATCATCAAAGAACAATAGATTTCATTGTATATGAAACATAAGCTTTTCATTCCCACATGTATGTGAAAGAAAACTGAGTGAGATTTTAATACTTTTTAAGTACATATAGTAAAGGGAGCACTTTTGAATTTATTTCCTGCACATTACCCACTGTCCACACATGTACACCTCTGTGCTCTCAAGCTGAATACAGATTCAATTCAATATCCTTAATATATTAGATGTGATAAGTCAATGACAGGGTTAGTGCTTTCAAGAGCTGATGAATAATATGCTGCTGTGAAATAGGCAGGAGCTCAGCACTGAATCTGTCTCAGGAACATATGCCCACTTTTAAAAATTAATGTTATGTTCATTCCCTATTTTTATTTTTTTCTTAAGTTTTAAATACTAAACCTACTTTATCATCTTAATTTGGCAACATTTCAAAAGTTCTGAAAATTATTTTAATGAGTTTTAAGATAGTTTGTCCTTATTTTTAATATTATTAAAAATGTTTTTATATACTGGACATTTTATAATTTATGCATTATTATAAAGAAAAATAAATCACAACCAGTCTTTTCAGATTCCTATTCTAAAAAGACTCTCAGAGTTATGGTTATGTCCTCTACATTGTGCTTTCCTTGATAGTGTAATTTCTATTATATCATGAGTAATTTATTTTTAGGCAACAGATCTGCTTGAGTATGATAAATAGAACTCAAAGTTCCTTCAAACTTGGGTGAGAAAAATGTTTTTCCTTGGTTTTACTGACCTCTAACTAAGAAGTAACATTTTCTTTTAAGTAAGAACATAGGTAAAATCCTTAGTGGTAATCTGTATGGAATAATAAAATTTGATTGCAGGTCTAATAACTACTATAATTTTCATGTAATGATATCTGCAAGTAATATAAGAGAAACATTTATCATTCTTGTTGGTGACAATGGCACATCAAAGAATTACACGTATAGATTATGTATATGTATGTATATATATATATATATGTATGTGTATATATATATGTATGTGTAATGTACAAATATATAAAATAAATGTTTCTTATACTTTAATAATTGTACATCAATATCATTAGTTACATTTTATCCTTTATATTTTATTTTATATATATATAAGATAAAACACTATTCTGATACAGAGTGTATAGACTATAACAGAAAGCTTTAAACTTTGTGTATGTGTATATATGTATGTTTAGAGAAAGAAAGACACAGAGAGATTAAACTAGAATGGGAATAAAATAAGAACAAAGTGAGAAGAAATAGTTAACAGATTAGCCAGTGTCTGTCAGCTTAGACTAGCCATGGCAAGGCTACAAAGGTTTCCCTAAATTACAATGGTTTATGACAACTTATTTCTTGCATGTATGCTCCATTTTCATCATGGATCTGCCCTGTATTGTTTTGTTTTTTTTTTTTCCACTTTCAAGCTGATGAAGCAGCTTCTACCTGGAACATGGCTAATATGGAGACAGAGAGAAAACTCTGTCACACACTCCTCTTACAGACTCTGTTAGAGTGTGACAGTGGCACTCATGTTCAATTTCACTGATAAATTACATGGCCAATATGGCTTTCCTAGGATGTGTTAATGGCTATCTGTAGACCCTTGTATCTCCTAGAACACTCCTCCAAAACAAAGGTAGCCCTTTAAAAGTATAGCACTGGTGGATAGCATTAATTTAACAAACAGTTACTGATCTATTGTATTTGAGACAATGTGGTAAGTTCCGGTGATAGAATTTTTTGATAGTAGTCGTGGCCTTTACCCTAAAAAAACCGTACATAGTCACAAAGAATACACCCATTAAATGAACATTACAATACTGCATGATGAATATAGTGATAAAGTACATTACACAGATGGGGATGGAGTCAAGTGGATAGATTCAAAAGACTCTCAAAAATAGAATGTAGAGTTCCAATGATTGGTTGGATTTTCCATATTAATGAGAAAAAACGTTCATAGTGACTCCTTGGTTTCCAACTTGGAAACTGCTCATACCATGGCTCTATTCATATTAATAGAAGACAGAGGGGAGGAATAATGATTCAAAGGGTGAATTCACCTTGTATGTATTGAATTTGGAATTTATTTGAACCACTAAATTGATGATGGAGATTGAATCTCAGATTGAAACCATAGTATTATTACAGAATTAATATTTTTTATATTCTAATTGAATATTTTTAAATGCTAAATTTGAGATTGCTAGCCTGAGTTATTATAATAGTTATGGTATTCCTGAGAGAATTGGGGATTTCTAAGGCAAAGTGATTTGGTGAGTAAATACTAAATGTTGATTTTAAGAAAGTTTTCTAACTGTGCAAATCTGCAGCATTCAAATTGAATTATTTAGTTGAAAATATTACATAGTTGAAAATAGAGATTTAAATTTTGAAACAATTAGTTTAGAAGCAACATCTCTAATGGTAGTTACTATCATGAAAAAAGAACAGAATGATCTAAGAGCCAAGGCCCTGAGTCTTGAGTCACACTTTATGTAGGAAGTAGATAAGTCAGTGGTGGGCAACAATCAACATTAACAAAAATACAGGAAAAGAAGAATCAGGATAATAGAACTAGAGAATTAATACAGATAACCAATGATATGAAATGTGAAAATTCCTGTTTATTCTCCAAAATCCCATGAGAACTAAAAATTTGAAACTGTCATCACAGGGTCAAATAATTAAAATATTTAAAGTTGTATAAAAATCTGCAATATAAGCCCTGGATTCTTAATATTTTAATATAAAAATATGTTTCTCTCACAAAGCTTCATGGAGGTTTCTAACCCAAAGTCTTCCATGTGGATATTCAGGAACCCAGGTTCTTCTGTGTTATGAATCTACTTTTATCTGAATCATAACAAATCTCTACATCCAGTGAGTAGGTAAGGGAAGAGATAAATGGAATATTACAAATAATATTTTATATAGCCAATCAAGAAAAAACTGCATAATTTCCATCACATTATATTGTCCCATATTCTATCCCTTGGCCTCACTTAGATGTCACGCTGTTTTGGAAATGTAGTCATTGCCTACACAGCCAATTCCCAGCAGAAACTTACAGTATGGAAAGAAGGCCCAAATATTTGATGAGAACTGGCCATCTATTTCATAAGAAATAATAATATAAACACAAGTACAATATAAGCCAAAGTGCAAACCAGAGGAAGGGAAATATAACATATGACTTTCAATATTGATTTAGGCTTAAACACAAAGTCAGTGCAGAAAGGGATCTGGGATTTAGGTAAAGTATTTAAGTAAATTAGTCACAGATTGATGTGGACATATCTGTAGTGGTAACTGAGTGAATCACACACACATGTGCACACACATAATTATAAATAAACCACACATAAGGAAAACAACCAACAGCTGATAAAAATGGAGAAAAAAAATATACAGGCAGAACAATAAATCCACCTAACACATATCCAGTTGTTAAGATAGCCAGGAAGATATCATAGTCAAATATAGCCTCTGAAGGTCACAGAACTGGATTTCATGGCTGCACAGGTAAGGAGATATGGTCTTCTACCAACACCAAGGAGGGGTTTGGAACTGAGAGCCTAGCCTAAGTTGGATTGCCAGAAGGGCTTGGTATTCCAAATAAGGGCTAATTGTGAAACTTCACAAACCAGCCTGTGCCATGAAAAATAAAGTTGATTTATAGGAAATATTTTCTTATCACTGTGTATAAGATGAAATTAAACTAACAACAACAGAAATGAACATACAACTAGTCACCATTCAGTGAAGCATTTGGAACCAAAGTAAATGCCAAAATTGATCTTCAGGAATATATCCATATTTCAAACAGCAAGAGAATGCCACCAGGAACCAAATATAATCCATTTACCCAATGAGGAGATTGCAATAAAAGTTATGAAATCTTAAAAGAAATAATCTACCAGAAAAAGATAATAAAGTTCAAAAGGAGAGACTCACTAACCTAGGAATTTGGATATTAGAACAGGTTGATATAAACTATAAGTTGGTTTGTTAAAATGTGTGAAATGACAAAAGAAAGATTAAAATTAAGAGGAAAGAAAATAACACCATGGAAAGTGAAAACTAAAACAAAACTTGCCAAATAGCAATTTTACCAATACAAAAATATAGTGATTGACATGAAAACTCAATGGGCAGATTAAGCAGCAAGTCTGATAGATCTGGAGAAGGAATTAGTGAACCAGAAAAAGGAACTTAGAAATACTTACAAAGAATGAGGTTAACAAAAAGGAGAAAATGATGACCAGATACAAAAGAGAGCTGAAGGGACATGGAGGGATGAATCTGAATTTACAAAATAAATCTAGTGAGCATCAATCAGCCCCAAATGCTCAAGACTTGGTCAATAACTGTCAGCTTCCCTAATCTACTCCCTACCCCCACTTGCAATTTAGGACCAATGAGAGAAAGCCAGATGTGTTCCCCCAACCCATCCCATAAGCTTCCCCACTTCTAGTTAAAAAACCTCCCCTTTCCCCATACTAACAGCCCCCAATCAGGGCACACCTGAAGCCTTCCCTTTTTTTCCACAATAAAATTCTCCAATTCCTCTTCCCGCTTTGTGTCTCTGACAAATGCAAACAGTGGTGGCCAACTCCCTTACTATAGCAAGCTCTGAACAAATAGCCTTTGCTTGTTCTCACTAAGGTCATCTCCATTTATTTCCATCATACACTGCCCAGATATACTGCAGTGATTCTTAATATTAAAGACAAAAAGACATCAAGCCTGCCATTCAAAAGAGGCATTGCTACCGATGTATTATAATGAATTTAGATTTATACACTAGGTTACATGAGGAATATTTGAACTTCTAGAAAAAACACAATGTACAAAAATAATTTTTGACATGAATTTGCTTTTCAAATATTAAACATGTCTAGGTTGATTGTGTCTTGAAATCCACCTGCTAATGCAGGGGACATGGGTTCTACCCCTGGCAAGGGAAGATCCCACATGCCACGGAGCTACTAAGCCCATGCGCCACAACTACTGACACCACATGCTGCAACTACTGAAGCCTGCATGCCTAGAGCCTGTGTTCTGCAACAAGAGAAACCACCACAATGAGAAGCCTGTGCATTGCAAGAAGGAATAGTCCCCACTCGCCACAAATAGAGAAAACCCACAGGCAGCAACGAAGACCCAACACAGCGAAAAAATAAATTAAATTTAAAAAAAAAAGATTGTGTCTTGATAGGATAGAAGAGGTTGTTAAATGTACTCTGAATTCTGAAATTTAATTCCTCTAATCACTTCTACAAATTCAAAAGCCCATTCTGGAAACACTTGCATGAAATAATAGTAATAATAACAATAATAGCAACAACAATAATTAAATGTGGCTCTGAGGCAGGCACACCTAGGTACCAATTTTACCTTCAGACTTTACTACCTATGGGGTATAGAGAGAATTACATTTAATTTATTCTTATATGAAAAAGTATTAATAGTAAATACTGTGTAGGGCAGATGTAAGAATTAATTAAGAGACAAGGAACTTCATCTTTGCTTAATAAATAATAGATCACATGATTAAAAATTTGAATCTGATTTATACAATGTCCTCTTTGGATATACTCATAAAATAATGACACAATTTCTTTTAAATATATTTGTAATATAGAACAATGATTGTTCTCTTTGGAGTTTAAACTGTACTGTGCTTGGTCTATTCAATCTTTCATGTATTTACAACTTCTCTTAGTGATAATTTGTGTGATGACAATTTGTATGTCATTAATATCATCACACGTATTAGTACATTCTACAGGATAGAGTGGCAAAAAATGTTAAAGCTTTTCTGTTTGTTTGTTTGTTGCCAACTAACAGAACTACTACCTGTATTTTTTTTAGGTAAAAAAATAATTAGTTCCATCGTAGACTGTGGAGTGAAGTGGGAAAAAGCCTGAGGCAGGAGCATTAGGGTCTGGTATAACTATTACCATGCTGTGTGCTTGAGTAAATCCTTAACTTAAACTCTCTGCAGCTTGTGTGTGTGTTTGTGTGTGTGTGTGTGTGTGTGTGTGTGTGTGAGTTTTTCTTTTAATCTGTAAAATAAGAAGGCCTTGGAGAGCAGTCCATTTATAATATTTTGAGAAAAAAGTATTGTGTTAATTTTCACTGTTGGATAGTTTGAGAACTTCCATGCATACCCTGACAGAAAGGTTGACATGAAATCCATTAGGAGATAGAATATTCATATTGTGTATAACAGGGCAAGAGAACTTAAATAAATACTGTACTTGTAGATGTTTGTCTTATAAAATGTTCATGAGAATAAAGGCTATTTATTCATCCTTAAGAATAAAGCAGGGTGTGTAAGGAATGGGCAACAGTTCCTCAAGCTCATGCAAAATACATGACTAAATTTTCACTAAGAATATGTAGCTACATACTCACAAGGTGAGAGAAACTTAGCCTCAATTAGCTAATGATAGCTATGTCTGCATATTTCATATAAAATAAAATAAATTCATTTTCAAAGAGGTTATTTAAAAGAACAGATACACAAAAATGTATTATAACACAAATTATCTTAAGGGACTCAGAAATGATTTAAATATCAAGAAAATGACTCCACATCTGATATACTACTTACTTATTTTAGGGTTTGATTATATTTAAAAAGCTAATTTATTCAACATGCTTTACTTTTACATGATAAAATCAGCATTAGTTTGCTCTCTGAAAATAACATGGTTTATTTTGAAAACTGCCAGCATTTACCTGATTTTGATTTTGAAAAAGTAGTGGGCTTTCTAGCTAAAAAATGAGTTTATACATAAAATTAAGATACCTTTATGTAAAACCACATCACAAAAACAATTATTATCAAATAATTTAAAAACTGTCTTCACGATTTTGTAGTAAGTTAGGTAATTAAGTAATTAAGTGAAAATATTTGTGTTTCATCCTTTGGATGCACAGATAAACTGTACAAGTATTGTTCTTTTAACTATTGATTCAATGTAGAATGGGAGCATAATGAAAACTTTTCATTGAACTAAGCTTCCTGAAAAACAGCAAAAATGGTACAAAGTTTCAGTTATGCAGAAATAATAAGTCCTAGAGATCTACTGTGAAGCATAATGCCTATAGTTTAAATTTTATTATATTGTATACTTAAAAATTTACTATGAGGGTAGATCTTTTATTAAGTGAAAGAAGAAGAAGAAGAAGAGGAAAGAGAGGAGCTTCAAGATGGCAGAAGAGTAAGACGCGGAGATCACCCTCCTCTCCACAAATACATCAGAAATACATCTACATGTGGAACAACTACTACAGAACACCGACTGAATGCTGGCAGACCTCAGACTCCCAAAAGTCAAGAAACTCCCCATGTACCTGGGTAGGGCAAAAGAAAAAAAGAATAAACAGAGACAAAAGGATAGGGATGGGACCGGCACCAGTGGGAGGGAGCTGTGAAGGAGGAAAGGTTTCCACACACTAGGAAGCCCCTTCGCGGGCAGAGACTGTGGGTGGCAGAGGGGGAAGGCTTCGGAGCTACGGAGGAGAGCACAGCAACAGGGGTGGGGAGGACAAAGCGGAGAGATTCCCGCACAGAGGATGGTGCCGACCATCACTCACCAGCCCGAGAGGCATGTCTGTTCACCCGCTGGGGAGGGCGGGGCTGGGAGCTGAGGCTCGGGCTTTGGTCGGAGCGCAGGGAGAGGACAGGTTGGCGGCGTGAACACAGCCTGAAGGGGTTAATGCACCACGGCTAGCCAGGAGGGAGTCCAGGGAAAAGTCTGGACCTACCGAAAAGCCAAGAGACTTTCTTCCCTCTTTGTTTCCTGGTGCGCAAGGAGAGGGGATTAAGAGCACTGCTTAAAGGAGCTCCAGAGATGGGCGCAAGCCGTGGCCAACAGCGCGGACCCCAGAAACGGGCATGAGATGCTAAGGCTGCTGCTGCCGCCACCAAGAAGCTTGTGTGCGAGCACAGGTCACTCTCCACACCTCCCCTCTCGGAAGACTTTGCAGCCCACCACTGCCAGGGTCCCAGGATCCAGGAACAACTTCCCCAGGAGAACACACGGCGCCTCAGGCTCCTAAAACGTCATGCTAGCCTCTGCTGCTGCAGGCTCACCCCTCATCCGTACCCCTCCCTCCCCCCGGCCTGAGTGAGCCAGAGTCCCTGAATCAGTGGCTCCTTTAACCCCGTCCTGTCTGAGAGAAGAACAGACGCCCTCAGGCGACCTACACGCAGAGGTGGGGCCAAATCCAAAGCTGAGCCCTGGGAGCTGTGTGAACAAAGAAGAGGAAGGGAAATCTCTCGCAGCAGCCTCAGAAGCAGTGGATTAAAGCTCCACATTCAACTTGATGTACCCTGCATCTGTGGAACATCTGAATACACAACGAATCATCCCAAATTGAGGAGGTGGACTTTGGGAGCAACGATGTATATATATTTTTCTCTTTTTGTGAGCCTGTGTATGCTTCTGTGTGTGATTTTGACTGTATAGCTTTGCTTTTACCATTTGTCCTACAGTTCTGTCCATCACTTTTTTTTTTACTCTTTAAAATTTTAATCTTAATAATTTTTTCTTTTAATAACTATTTTATTTTATTTATTTATTTTATTTTATCTTCTTTCTTTCTAATTTTTCTCCCTTTTATTCTGAGCCATGTGTATGAAAACCTCTTGGTGCTCCAGCCAGACATCAGGGCTGTGCCTCTGAGGTGGGAGAGCCAAAATCAGGACACTGGTCCACAAGAGACCTCCCAGCTCCACATAATATCATGTGGCAAAAATCTCCCAGAGATTTCCATCTCAACACCAGCTTCACTCAATGAAGAGCAAGCTACAGTGCTGGACACCCTATGTCAGACAACTAGCAAGACAGGAACACAACCCTACCCATTAGCAGAGAGGCTGCCTAAAATCATAATAAGGCCACAGACACCCCAAAACACACCACCAGACGTGGTCCTGCTCACCAGAAAGACAAGACCCAACCTCATCCACCAGAATACAGGCACTAGTCCCCTCCACCAGGAAGCCTACACACCCACTGAACCAACTTTGGCCACTGCGGACAGACACCAAAAACAATGGGAACTATGAACCAGCAGCCTGCGCAAAGGAAACCACAAACACAGTAAGTTAAGCAAAATGAAAAGACAGAAAAGCACACAGCAGATGAAGGAGCAAGGTAAAAATCCACCAGACCAAACAAATTAAGAGGAAATAGGCAGTTTACCTGAAAAAGAATTCAGAGTAATGATAGTAAAGATGATCCAAAATCTTGGAAATACAATAGAGAAAATAAAGGAAATGTTTAACAAGGACCTAGAAGAACTAAAGAGCAAACAAACAGTGATGAACAACACAATAAATGACATTAAACATTCTCTAGAAGGGATCAATAGCAGAATAGCTAGACAGAATGACGGATAAGTGACCTGGAAGATAAAATAGTGGAAATAACTACTGCAGAGCAGAGTAAAGAAAAAATAATGAAAAGAACTGAGGACGGTTTCAGAGACCTCTGGGACAACACTAAATGCACCAACTTTCGATTGTAGGGGTCCCAGAAGAAGAAGAGGAAAAGAAAGGGACTAAGAAAATATTGGAGGAGATTATAGGTGAAAACATCCCTAATATGTGAAAGGAAAAAGTTAATCAAGTCCAGGAAGCACAGAGAGTCCCATGCAGGATAAATCCAAGGAGAACCACGCCAAGACACATATTAATCAAACTGTCAAAAATTAAATACAAAGGAAACATATTAAAAGCTACAAGAGAAAAACAACAAATAACACACAAGGCAAATCCCATAAGGTTAACAGCTGATCATTCAGCAGAAACTCTGCAAGCCAAAAGGGAGTGGCAGGACATATTTAAAGTGATGGAGAAAAACCTACAACCGAGATTACTCTATCCAGCAAGGATCTCATTCAGATTTGATGGAGAAATTAAAACCTTTACAGACAAGCAAAAGCTGAGAGAATTCAGCATCACCAGACCAGCTTTACAACAAATGCTAAAGGGACTTCTCTAGGCAGGAAACACAAGAGAAGGAAAAGACCTACAATAACAAACCCAAAACAATTAAGAAAATGGAATAAGAGCATACATATTGATAATTACCTTGAATGTAAATGCATTAAATGCTCCAACAAAAAGACATAGACTGGCTGAATGGATACAAAAACAAAATGCTGTCTAAAAGAGACCCACTTCAGACCTAGGGACACATAAAGACTGAAAGTGAGGGGATGGAAAAAGATATTGCATGCAAATGGAAATTAAAAGAAAGCTGGAGTAGCAATTCTCATATCAGACAAAATAGACTTTAAAATAAAGACTATTACAAGAGACAAAGAAGGACACTACATAATGATCAAGGGATCAATCCAAGAAGAATATATAAAAATTGTAAATATTTATGTACCCAACATAGGAGCACCTCAATACATAAGGCAAATACTAACAGCCATAAAAGGGGAAATCAGCAGTAACACATTCATCATAGGGGACTTTAACACCCCACTTTCACCAATGGACATATCATCCAAAATGAAAATAAATAAGGAAGCCAATCTTTAGATGATACATTAAACAAGATGGACTTAATTGATATTTATAGGACATTCCATCCAAAACCAACAAAATACACATTCTTCTCATGTGCTCATTGAAAGTTCTCCAGGATAGATCATATCTTGGGTCACAAATCAAGCACAAATTTAAGAAAAGCTGAAATCATATCAAGCACCTTTTCTGACCATAACACTATTAAACTAGATATCAATTACAGGAAAAAAAATATGTAAAAAATACAAGCACATGGAGGCTAAACAATACACTACTTAATAACCAAGAGATCACTGAAGAAATTAAAGAGGAAAACAAAAGAATACCTACAAACAAATGTCAATGAAAACATGACGACCCAAAACCTATCGGATACAGCAAAAGCAGTTCTAAGAGGGAAGTTTATAGCAATACAATACTACCTTAAGAAACAAGAAACATCTCAAATAAACACCCTAACCTTACACCTAAAGCAATTAGAGAAAGAAGAACCAAGAAAAAAAAATCCAAAGTTAGCAGAAGGAAAGAAATCATAAATATCAGATCAGAAATAAATGAAAAATAAATGAAGGAAATGATAGCAAAGATCAATAAAACTGGGCTTCCCTGGTGGCGCAGTGGTTGAGAGTCCGCCTGCCGATGCAGGGGACACGGGTTCGTGCCCTGGTCCGGGAAGATCCCACGTGCCGCGGAGCGGCTGGGCCCGTGAGTCGTGGCCGCTGAGCCTGCGCGTCCGGAGCCTGTGCTCCGCAACGGGAGAGGCCACAACAGTGAGAGGCCTGCGTACCGAAAAAAAAAAAAAAAAAAAAAAAAAAGATCAATAAAACTAAAAGCTGGTTCTTTCAGAAGATAAACAAAATTGATAAACATTAGCCAGACTCATCAAGAAAAAAAGGGGGAAGATTCAAATTAATAGAATTAGAAATAAAGAAGAAGTAAAAACTGACACTGCAGAAATACAGAGGATCATAAGAGATTACTACAAGAAACTCTATGCCAATAAAATGGACAACGTGGAAGAAATGGAAAAATTCTTACAAATGCACAACCTTCTGAGACTGAATCAGGAAGAAAGAGAAAATATGAACGGACCAATTACAAGCACTGAAATTGAAACTGTGATTTAAAATCTTCCAACAAACAAAAGCCCAGGACCAGATGGATTCACAGGTGAATTCTATCAAACATTTAGAGAAGAGCTAACACCTATCCTTCTCAAACTCTTCCAAAATATAGCAGAGTGAGGAACGTTCCCAAACTCATTCTACAAGGCCACCATCACCCTGAAGCCAAAACAAGACAAAGATGTACCAAAGAAAGAAAACTATAGGCCAATATCACTGATGAACATAAATGCAAAAGTACTCAACAAAATACTAGCAAACAGAATCCAACAGCACATTAAAAGGATCATACACTATGATCAAGTGGGGTTTATCTCAGGAATGCAAGGATTCTTCAATATACACAAATCAATCAATGTGATACACCATATTAAAAAATTGAAAGAGAAAAACCATATGATCGTCCCAATCGACACAGAGAAAGCATTCGACGAAATTCAACACCCACCTATGATAAAAACCGTGCAGAAAGTAGGCATAGAGGGACCTTTCCTCAACATAATAAAGGTCATATATGACAAACCCACGGCCAACATTAAGTTTTATGCAAGTGTTAAAGATGCTGAAGGACTAAAATATTTCCACTGACCCCAGCAGGATTCTTGGTTCTTAAATCTTCCATCTTACCACTCTTGCTAAACCCAGTTTGACCAACTAGCTCATGCTAAAACCACAGCCTTGGTATGGCAGACCCTGTACAAGGAACACTCCAGTTTTCTGCTCCTTTTGAAACCTGAACAATTAAAACTGAATTTTAGCTTCCCCAGTCTACCATATATGTGCTTTGGGTTTTCTGAACTATCATTTTGAACTCTTCTTATGCTGCAATATTTCTAATAAAGCTTTGAATGAATGACTTCCACAGATGTTAGAGTCCACTTTTGTCACATTTCCCAGGACAGCGTTCTTCTAATTATCTATTTGTAATTCTTCTGGGGTAACAGACTTGAGAAACTCAAGTCACATCAGAAAGACCCATAACTCCCTTACTATATGGTTGGCCAACCACATACTTCTGAAAAATTAAGTGAGGAAAAGTGTTGATAGATTGAAACTCCTTGATTCCTTAGTCATTCTCTGAATGATAGAGACACCCTTCATATATACAGACACTGTGCTATCCCCTGGAATTGTGGTTCTCAAACGTTAGCACACGTCTAAATCAGCTGGAGTGATTCTCAACATCCCCAGAACTTGTGGTTCAGCATTTCTAGGGTTAAACCTGAGAATTTACATTCATAAAAAGTTCCCAGGTGATGTTGATGCTGTAAGAATAAGTCCACACTTACTTCAATCACTTATGAGTTAATATTCAGATATTTCATACAATAATTATTCAGTTATTGGAATTTAATGTAGGGTATCAACACCATCTCCTGTATGTAAATAATCTCAATTAATCTTCAAACTATTTGTGATATGATTTCTTATCTCATATTTTACAAATATGGAATGGTTGGATGAGGGCAATATTTTGGAACTGAAGTCTTAGGCCAAAGCATTTCCTCTGAGCAGTTCATCTAAGACAAATTGAAATAAAGACAACTTTATATGGGTTTAGAAATACTCTATCTCCAAAGGCAGGACTTAAATAAAATTTTATTGATTTAATTATTTTATATGTCTCCACTTCTAGTGATAAGCCATGATAATTTTAAATAAAAAGCAATAAAATCAGGCTAATTGAACACAATCCATTAAAAATACCATTGATTATTATGTGAGAGAAAAAAAAATCCTTTGGTTTTCCTAAAATTTCAGATTTTTCAAAAATCACCATGGGTCCAAGCCTTTCTAATCAAGCAGAATGTATAATATTGATAGAGCTATTTCTTTAGTTTTATTTACAAACACACATACATACATAGGACTAATAAAATATTTTTTCCCAGGTGATTTCTTAAAATGTGATGTTAAATTGGATTACAGATGATCAGGAACTAGAATATAATGTCATAAATTGCTACACTTAGTCAAGTGTAAGAACAGGTGTTTTGCATACAATTAGTTACCTCAAAGAATGGGATAAGATATGTGCAAAAGCAAGGTTTATAGAAATAATAATATCTTTGATAAGATATGATTGATAATCTATTGCTTCTCTGCCAGCTTAGTAGAGATTAAGGTAATCTATAGCCTGTTGCAAATTCAAGAAAGTCTGTGACAGAGTAGCTTGGAGCATGACTCTCTTCCTCATATTTATTCTGGGGCAGCTAGAAAGCAAAACTCACTAAAGTGATTTAGCAGTAAAGCTCTCTCCATTCTCCCAGCCCATCATTAGACCATACACTAAAGTAGCAAAATGCAAACCACTCCTCTTGGAGAGCTGAAGTGAAACTATTTCTTTTCATCACTCTTTCAAGCCCACAGGAGAGAGTATGATTTAACCTAAGGTTACATCAGAGTGTTACTGGCCGACCATGAGAGTCAAAGCTTATATACTTTTTTAAATTCATTACTGTGTTCTCATGCGCCTCACCTTGTGTTAGGCAACATTTTCAGGTTTCTTGTCTATTTAAAGTCTTCAGTGCTGCTTACAACTCTCCTGATAAATAGTAATACCCTAGAAAGTAAATACTCTAGAAGAAAGAAACTTTTTTCTTTCTTCCATTATGCACACATTTATTCATGTATATGTTAGATGATTCGATTCTTTCTTTCCCAACCCTCCTTCCACTTTTTTAGTCAACACACTTATCTCATGTACATTACATCAAATAATCTGCTCTATGATGTCACTCTCATAAATTCATTTTGGATAATGCTTAAACTATTTAAAATACTCTGCATTTTGGCAATGTTGTACATTTGCAGGGATAGTGTTTTAACAAACACCTAGTCCTCTGCTTTTGAACTTCACTGTACGTTCTTTACTCACACATGCTCGGGAACATCAGGTTCACATACTAAGACAGTTTTCAGAGTTGAAGGTTCTAATGTACCTATGTGCCATCAGATCCTTCTGCTTCTTGTTCTTCTCTTCTTCCTCCTCTGATTAATACAGTAATGATCTCTAATATCTGTTCAGGAAAAGGGCTAATTTATATGTACAATACAACAAAATGAATGATGCATATTTTTTTCTTGTGGAGCTGTGAGATTTCTGGAACGTCTTCTGGTATCACCTGGAAAAGTGTTCATTTCTTTCAGCATTGGAATAAGCCTTTATTTGTTATCATCTCAAAATCTAATTAGATGAAACAAACAAAAAGCTAAAAATGCTACAAAGAAAAAATTGTAAAATGCAATTAATATAAACATTTAAATAAATAATTCAAAACTTTCAGTAGATTCCCAAGCATATGATTTGTTCTGATAGGCATAGCCCCTGTGAGGTGTAGGTAGGACATTATTAAATTACAAAGTTTAATTTATTAATAAAAAAGGAGTTAAGAACAGAACCCAAGTTATTTGTATTCTGATTTGAGGACCATTATGCTCTGTGAAGCAGCTTCTTGGGAAATGATGCTGTAATATCTGTTTCCTAAAGTTCATGGTGTGTTTAATTACTGAGCACAAACATGAACTCACATTACTGCTTAAATAGACTTTATTCCCAAGGAACTTTATAAAATCTTAAACTCCTTCTATTTTACTGATAACACTGGAAAAAGTAATGGAAAGGATATACATAATTCCAATCCTTTCCTTAATTCTGTAAATTGATACTCTTTTTTAACACTGAGGAAACAACTCAGCTTTCCTAGACCTTACTTTTCCTATCTGTGTAATAGGCTTATAGTTCATGTTTCTCAAGAAATGCTTAATACTCCATTGGGCTGGAGGGGAGTGGTATCGTGGGTTGGCAGATGGCAAAATAAATCATGAATCAGAAGATGCGGGCTTTACATGATATGCTTAAGGTCAGAAAGTCACAGAAAAGTTGATAAAACTGAAGTTGCTCCTCCCATGTGTGAAAAATATTAGAGCCATCTTGAGAGACTTGTAAGCTTATGCTTGTCCTTTATGAATTTGCTCTCAGTTTTGCACGATGGGAATTAAAAATCACACTGCTGAATAACGATTACTAAAATTAGCATACAATTACATGGCACTTCAAAGCAATGTACAAAATCAATTGAGAAAAAAGAAATAAAGCTCAGAGTTACTAAGAATCATGTTTTCTAACCATTTTGTTTGATGCTTTCTTAAGTCACAGATTTTCATTTTTACAAAAGGTAGTATGATTTTTAACAATGTAAATCCCTAGAGAGACCTGTTGAAAAAAAGGGAGAAAACTGCTTTTAAATGATTTATTTAATTTCTACACATTTTAAATTTTAACATCAGATTGATGGTAAGGACACATCCTTTAAAATTTTTGAATTTTTAAAGAACTCGAATATTTTCAATAAATACAAAGAAAGTTATATTTGTTTTCTTTTACTGCTCTTGAAATATTGTAAAGAACTGCCTCTGTCATATTTAAATAAATTGTAATTAAATTACAATTTCTTTAATAAATTATAATATAGAAATATTTTAAAATCTTCTACCTGTAATCTGATTTACATACTTCTGTAATAAGCAAGCACATTACATAGAGTTCCCTTGGTAATGATAATTTCAATGATGCACATCTGGGGAAGAATTTGGCACTAAAGATTTAATTATTTTCTAAAATAATCTGCAAGCTGAAAGAGCATATTACATTTACTGGAGTGCCTGTTAGAATTTGTTAAACGTAAGAGGCATGTGAAATTTCTATTTTCTTTGGTCTTACCTTATAAGGAAAAGCATCAGAAAAGCAGATGAACACAAACTGAAAAAAACTATTTTGATATCCATATGAATGTCAATCAATATTAATAAGAATGAAAATGTGATCGTGAAGGATTAGCTTCAAAGAGAAGTATAAAAATATAAATAATACAAGGTGTCAGTAGGTCTTGTTGTTATTGATGATTTTATGTGCATAATATTAGCCATAATTGATGAAATTAAATAATGTAATCAACTCACACTACACATTATACACACATATATATGTGTGTATATAAGTATGAATATAAATATATATAATCTAAAAACCTTAAGATCAAGGTTTAAGGAAAATGAAAAATCATGGCAGGATTCTGGAATAATTCAGAATAGAAAGTATAATCAAATGGATGGTAATTTTTCCTAAGGTTAGATCTCTGATTAACATAAAATACTCAGAATACAAAATTGTCTATTCTGAAAGGGGGGATGATTAATTATTCCTTTTCTCTGTCCTTTAAACCCACCCAGCTGTGATTATAATACAAAGGGAAAATTTGAGAATGAAGACAGTTTAAATAAAATAGTGACTTAGGGAAATTGTACAGCGTGAGTACACTATAAATTTTATACATAAGAAAATATAGCCCTAAAGAGTCTATACATTTACATAAGATTGCACAGCAAGTGTCAGAGTCAAAGCTAGAATCCTATTCTTGAGACCAGTGATTTCCCACTGTTAGGTTACTTTCTGCACAAGCTAATTAATAGAAATATAAATAGAAACTCTTTCATCCCAATGGCAACAGGTCTTAGAACAGTGGCTATAAATCCTGATGCTGGATTAACCACATAATAGTTATTTAGAGCCGGGAGGGGATCTTATGCATATGAGTTTCTGTTCTGAGTCACACCTACAGTGGTTCTAATTCAGCAAATCTAACACAAGAACAGAAATCTTGTCCTTTAACAAGTTTCCGAGGTACTGGATATCAGGCAAGATGGGAGCCATTATTCTGGAAGACTGCTCAGTGGCGGAGTTCAAAACTAACCATAAGGATTTTTAAAAATTATAATATTTTGTATAGGTTTTCACAGAAAAAATCCTGAGATAAGGATTTGAGAGCAAACCTTTGAGTAAGGTTATTCGTTCTTGAAAGTTCAGAGAACATCACTTAGGTAGGGGATAAAGAATTAGATCAGTAAAAGAAGGGGAGAAAAATACAATGGTGGGTGCAGTGGCCACTGTGCACAACTGGACCAAGGAGGCTGGGTTACTGATCTACCAACTCTCTGTCCATCGTTGATTAAGGGCTCTCTCCAGGGCCATCACTAACATAAAAACACTCTCTCTCACGCACACTCAAGTATATACATCTGTGGCTTACACTGTACTAAGAGGCTTACTTGATCATATATAAAAGCCCTCTGGCAAAGAATCCTGAGTGCTTGAAGGAAAAAGCTTTGTCATGCAGTGGGGTATGTTGAGGGCATGTAGGTGGGGTATTGGCAGTGTTTGCTACATAGAACTCAGAGTGAGTAAATTGACTATTCACATAAAAGAACAGTTGCAACGTGTGTGTGCATGTGTGTGTGTGTGTGTGTGCACAAGTATGCTTATCTATTGAAATCCAATTACAAATTATCTATAGTATAATGTGCATGGCTTTGGAAAGTGTTCACAAGTTTACCACAATAAAAATACAGGACACTCAGTTAAATTTGCATTTCAGATGAACAGTGTATCTTGCTTTAGTATAAATATGGTCCAAATATGGTATGAGACATATTTATACATTCATTACTTATCTGAAAAGTAAAATTTCATTCATTACTTATCTGAAATGCAACTTTAACAGTGGATCCTGTATTTTATCTGGCAAAACTCCTCTGGTAGCAGATTTATCAAGGAACTAACTTTGCATGATTATTGGGGTCAATCATTACCGTCAAGAAAATTCTGAAAGTTTTTGACCCAAAACCCATTTTTACCAAATTAGCTTAAGTGCAACCTATTCAAAATTATCTGACACATTTTAAAGATTAAAGGAAGCTTCCTTTCAGTTGACTACCTTTATAGTGGATGTGAATGCATAAATACAGTAATAAATCTTAAACATTTCAAAGATATTTGAATTATAGTTATTTCTTCAAATGCTTTCTGGCCATGCTCAGGTAGATTTTTACCAATTTGGAGGTGGCTGATTACTTTTTTGCACCAAGTGTAAATAAAACTGGCCTGTGAAATTAATTTCAAGCCCAGAAACTTTTAAATTTATAAATATCCATTATGAATAGACATGCTTATTCAGAAAATAGAGATTTTCCTAGTCGATATTTAAAACTGTGGGAGAATTCGGTAAACAACCCACTTCACCTCAATTTCTAAGTAAGTATAAAGTTATTTTATTTCAAAGGACAAAATTTGATCAACATCTTATAAGTAAAACAGAAACAGAAACCAGCAACACTTACAGAAGAGTCTACCCTTCAAGTGATAGAGGCATAAGCTTTCACCAAAATTGCGAAGAGCAGTAGCAAAAAAACAAGGTAACCGATTAAAATCTTTATTATTCATGGTGGAAACCTTGCTTGGGACCCCACTTTTGCTCTATGGGCTCACTCTCCTTCTCTAGATAACTTACTTCTTCATCATATACAAGAATGATCTAAAATCTACCAGAGTCTCCTCAGAACTCTACGTGGCTCCACCTTCCCTAATCTCCTTAATGAAGTCAATTAATTTAACTCCTTACTCATAGAAAAAAACAGAAGCTCAAATGAAAACTTCTGCAGGTTTCCACCACCAGTTTTATAAATCAATCTACATTCACAATTACGTTCTTCCTTCCCAGAACCTCCACCTGCATTGTAAATCTGATCACAGCCTTCCTTACCAAGAACGTTGCCTGAGAATTGTCCTTTCTTTGGTGTCTTCAACACCTCTCTATCTGTGTACTAACTCCATTATATGCACCTTGATAAACTCAAGTTACCTTATACCCTATATATATATATATATATATATATATATATATATTCAACATATATATATATATTTAATATTTCACTGTTAGCCATAGAACATTGCCTTTCATGTGAAAATGTATTACCTAAAAACATTAGCTAAAGTAAGTTTTCACCTTACAGATTTATCCATATTTGCTGTCTTCCTTTCTCTTCTGTGTACATATACTTCTCTTTCCTGGTGCCTTAATTCACTATACATATGAATTAACTTATAACACACTAATTAAAATATCTATATTTATAAATGTATATATATTTACATATATGCATTTTATGCATTATATACAGGTATTAATTTAATGAATAGTTTCTTAAATTTATGTTTTTATTAGTTATAGTGTGTCAACATTTCCCAAGTTTGTTTGGAAAACTTTAGAGGACCAAGTAATCTGTTTTTCATTGCAAATAAATTAAGGAAACAGTGGATTAAACAAGTTTTTAAATATATATAACTTTTTGATAAAGGTTCTCATTGTCTTAATGTAAAAAAAATGCATGATGAATCTCCAAGGAAGAAAACATTTTCCTAAACTTATATGATCATGGGATCTCTAATACTAAGTTCTCACTTGATATCAACTTACAAGGAAATATAGACTGGCTAATAAATGAACATGGACTATCAAAACAACCTGTTCATTAATTTATTTTAATTGATAAATAAAAATAATTAGTAGATACTGTCAGTCACAAATGCTCATTTAATGACGTATAAACCCATGCTGAAATACCGTCTTCTAGAGGAAAAAAAAAAAAGAAAAATTAGAATAAAGAGATGTAGTAGCTAGGAGATAAAGTCTATAGCAATAATGCAGTCTCATTTACATTATAGTATGAATAGTTCAATATGAAACCCATAATTTTGATCCTTTATGATTTTATCTGATCTTTAATGTTATATTCCTTTATAGCAATTTAAACCAGAAAGGACTAGAGGATTATTTCAGATATTGCAGATGTCATTAAAGAGAAGGTACTTTCAAGGGACATATATTCTTTGATTACAAGCTGAATTAAAAAAAATGCCTTGGGAATATGGCTGCAGATCAATCCATTAAATTGTATATGTGTTTGTTTTCTCACAATGAGGTTTAAAATATGTTTGCCATTTTATAGGATAGCTTATCTTTATTACATAGGTGGGAGGGGGAGAGAGAAAAATTAAACATGCATCTGGTGCTTGAAGAATGCATTCGATATAAATATTTTTGTAAATCAATGAAAGTGAGTACAAGAGATGATAAAAACAAAATCACTGTGAATGTACTGTACCATACTCAGCATCTTATAAGACATCTGAAAAATTCAACTTCTATATTGACAGATGTTTTAAAATACTGTGTGAACCATCTTTTAAATTTATTTTGAAGTGAATTGATCCTAGAGTAACTAAGAGCAGGACCTTGAATGACGGCCAACACATACTCCATAAATATACACAGGCAAGGCTGAGTCTGAATATTAAAGTCACAGAAAACTCTACCTTTTAAAATATTTTCCTTGTTTTTTTTTCTTTTCTTTTTGCTTTTTTTTTTTTTTTGCAGTACGCGGGCCTCTCACTGTTGTGGCCTCTCCCGTTGCGGAGCACAGGCTCCGGACGCACAGGCTCAGTGGCCATGGCTCATGGGCCCAGCTGCTCCGCGGCATGTGGGATCTTCCTGGACCGGGGCACGAACCCGTGTCCCCTGCATCGGTAGGCGGATTCTCAATGCCTGTGCCACCAGCGAAGCCCCTTTCCTTGTTTTTTTGTTTTTTTTTTTTTTCTTCATCTTTGCCTCCCTTTACATGCAGGACTAATTTTGCTTTATGAATGTCTAAATGCATATATTACATACAGTTCAAATGACACAGCCTTGTTTTATTATTCTCTTCTGTTCAGAGAAACATGTATGTATTATTTTGTGTTTCTATGCCTTTCTTAAGGTTATTCTAGAAATCAGCTTTTTCTGTGCTCTAAAATGTCAGTTAAGATCAGTCTTGAGTCTCCTACTGACAATTCTTTATTTCTATCTGCAGGAGTTTTCCTTGGAGAACAACCATTTTCAAGGAGTTCCTCAATCTCATTGCTCCATCTGAGCCTTGGTTTGCTTATCTTCACAAAATATACAAGACTCATGTGTTCTTTTTAACTGAGTTTTTCTTAAGAGGCTCTATTTTGTAAGATCTATATTAAAGTGCCTTTAAAATGTTTAAAACATGATTCTAGAACGCTGATCATTGCTTTTTACAGTATTCTTTGAGTCAACAATTTTGTCATTGTCCCTGGTCCCTAAGAAAGATTTGGTGATAAGCTCAAAACACTATCTCATAATTTTTGTGATTTGCTGCTAATGTTTCCGACTCAAAGAAAAAGACACATACATGTCTATGACTTGTTTTGCCAGAATAGGATTGTGGGCATGAAAGCTGACTTCACATTTGAGGGAATTTCATATATATGAAAACAGACAGTAAGAGGCTCAAAGGAACAACTTACTGGGACAAAGATCAAGCCTTAATATATGGAAAACAGTTGAAACATTTATATTCTGCCATGGGACAGGAAGTCTCTCATGGTATCTAAACAAATGAAAGATAATTATCTGGCAGAAGCATTATAAGATGAACTCTGGCACTAATATATATATATATATATATATATATATATATATATATATTCCAGTTAATATTTGAGGACATTTTGACTCTTACTGATATTTTATAATGTATTTCAATATTCTATACTAGAAAATTAATAGTGAAATTTCTGTTTCTGGAAAACAGAAACAGTATCCTAAAAAAAACCTCCCAAAACCAAGCAAACAAAACAAAAACTCTCACTATAAAAATAAGTAGAAAAGCACATTAAATACAAAAATATTTCAATAATTTTCTGATATTAAAAATAAGATCAACAACCAAGATTGAAAGACAAAGAGGGACATGGAAACTAGACTTACAAACTGAAATACAAATTTGAACTGCTAGAGGAATTTACTAGTTTCAGTAGACTAGAACGTAGCGTTTTTGAAGACTAGCCCAGGAGAATGAGAGAAGGCATGGGCTTGAACAAAGTTAGAATTTGGGGGAAAAAAGTCTACCACAGGAGCCATAGAGCCAAAAGGACAATCTTATTAAGAATAGGCTTCAAAGACAGATAAAGACTGATACCACATGGTTTCACTTACATGTGGAATCTAAAAAACAAAACAAATAAACAAAACAAAGCAAAACTCAGACTCAGATACAAAGAACAGATTGGTGGTTGCCAGAGGGAGAGGGGTTGGTGAGGAGTAAAATGGGTGTAAGGGATCAAGAGGCACAAACTTCCAGTTGTAAAATAAGTAAATCATGGGGATGTAATGCACAACGTGGGGAATACAGTCAATAATATTCTATTAATGGTATGTGGTGACTGAAGATAACTAGACATACAGTTGACCTCTACTCAATAAAATTAACTTAGATATCAGTAACACAGAGAAAACTAAAAATAATAGAGTCTGTGTGCTTGGAAATTATTCAACACAGTTCTAAATAAGTTATGAATCAAAGAAGAACTCACAATAGAATTAGGAAATATTAATAATTAAATAATTATAAAAATATAATGCAATGCACGAGTCTATCAGCTTTACCTGTCTATATATTATCTTATTTAAGTTTTTAAAACTACTGTACCATCTTATCCCAATTTTAGAGGTGCAACACTGGGGCTCAAGCTCAGATGAGCACATAATTTATTCAACACTAAAAAGCAATCCATGGGCTTCCCTGGTGGCACAGTGGTTGAGAGTCTGCCTGCCGATACAGCGGACACGGGTTCGTGCCCCGGTCCAGGAAGATCCCACATGCCGCAGAGCGGCTGGGCCCGTGAGCCACAGCCGCTGAGTCTGCGCGTCCGGAGCCTCTGCTCCGCAACAGCAGAGGCCACAACAGTGAGAGGCCCGCGTACCGCAAAAAAAAAAAGTCTAAAATAAAAAGCAAACCATAAGGCACACTGAGGATCTGAATCATAGTTCTGTAGTTCCAAGCCCAGCGCATCTGTTCTTACACCATAGTCCCCTTGGGTGGCTTTCACCAGTTCTGCACCCTCATACCTCAAGTTCTGGATGCTTTACTTCCAGCAGTTTCATCCCGCCTCGTTAATTAGAGGGCTGCTCCTGGGCTACTGGAGCTGCTTCATCAGGAATTCATAGAGCAGAGGGTACCTGGGCAGAGGTGGAGGGTGGCACCTTGTAAGACACCTGGAGGGACTAACATTAAAGTGTAATTCCTACTTGAGGTCTTCTCAGGACCAAGCTAAGGCTGAGACTTCACCTGAATCTGCTCTCTTGTCTTGTGTCTTTCTTCCTCTACCCTGTGCTGTCTTCCATGCTCTCTTACTGATTTCTCCTGGCGGAACTTTCTTAAAAAAGAATCATTTGCACCTGGACTTTTACCCCAGGGTCTACTTTTAGAGAATAAGAATCACCTGGAGAAATAATTAAACACAAGTACCTGGGCCCCACCGCCCAAGATTCAGTAAGTCTGGAAGGAGCCTGAGAACTTCCACTTCTAATGGACTCTAAGTGATGTTGATCCCTGTGGTCCATGGCCCACACTATGATAGCTTTATGTAGACAACCCAAACGAAGATGATGTAATGGAGAAGTGATTTTTCTACCTTTATTGTGAATCCTAATTTCCTGGAGGTCTTATTCAAAGGTAATGTCAGGCCCCTCCCTCACAGTTGGTATATGTCACTACATTGTGTTTTCCAAGAATGTCATACTTTTAATTTTAAATTCAGTTTCAACCATTGAGATGAAAAGGGTACCTTTTTCATCCTGACAGTAGAAAAAGAAAAATGGTTTCATAAAATTTAAAATATTTTCCTAATAAATTTTCTTCAGGTTAATTAGTTTTTTGATTCCAATTTTTATTATTCAATTATTTTAAAGATGGATACCTTACTTCTCATTAGAAGGATTACTATATTACTATATTATCATGGTGCTTGTCTGATTGTGGATTTCGTGGAAAGGAGTAAGGGGAGAAGGGAACTTCTGAAATGGAACCATTTATGGCTCAGATGAATGTCAGTATTTGACAATAAATGTGCAGCCATCGGGCTTCCCTGGTGGCGCAGTGGTTGAGAGTCTGCCTGCCGATGCAGGGGACAAGGGTTCGTGCCCCGGTCTGGGAGGATCCCACATGCCGCGGAGCGCCTGGGCCCGTGAGCCATGGCCGCTGAGCCTGCGCATCCGGAGCCTGTGCTCCGCAACAGGAGAGGCCACAACAGTGAGAGGCCCGCGTACCGCAAAAAAAAAAAAGAAAAGTGCAGCCATCAACAGAATGATATCATTCTTGATTGTAATATATATCTTGTTACTTTCATTCACATAACTATGAAAATTGATAGTGCATATTTTTCTTGTGTTGCTCATTATATGACATTATTTTTCTTTTTTACTAAAATAATAGTCCTTTAGAAAGGCATGTTAAAAAAACTAAACACACACACAGAAAAACATACTCAAAAAATAGAAACAAAAATCAGTGACTTTAATATGAGGAAACAGACTTCATTTTACACATTCATAGTTATAGTGCACAACTGAATTTATTGAAATAAAAATGTTCATTAAAATGACTAAGAAAAATAATTATTCATCATTTAATGATGAATTATTCATCATTTAAACACCATACTATAAATGTATTTACATAAAAAGCTGTCAAATTCTCATGGTTATTTCTCCTTAAGAGCAATTTAACACCAAAGACATTTCTTTGTAGTTTACTTTTGACCTCTTTTTTTGTATAGAAGCACTAGTATGAAAAATGTTATGACAGCATTATAGCTTTTTTAAAAGAAAGTCAATGAATATGAAACTACCATGAAGAAACCTCTTAAGATAGTCTACTATAGCCAATAATATGAGTTTTATTTGAATAAATACAGACATTTATGACTTAAAAATTATAAATTTAACATCAGATATATTAATATACCTAAAAATGTCAATGTCAAGGATCAACCAAATGTTATCATTAGGATTGGATTCAGTTAATTTAACAATATCTTATTTTATCCATATAGTATATTATCTCTACATGTAATATATTGGTATACAATTCATTGCAGGGTTTCTTATATACACAAATAACTTACATGAAATAAAGCAGCTTAAAAAATGGCAAAAACTTTACTCTGGAATTTCAATTTTTGTAAAAGTTGTGCCATACAACTTGTGCCTTTCCTGCTTCATTTAGACATTCGAATGTGACATTGACATTTTATATCATAAGAAGCAATATTTCATTTTTAGGACAGGTCAAGGGATAGTAATGATAGATTTATGGCTGTGA
Source organism: Phocoena sinus (assembly GCF_008692025.1). Taxonomy (NCBI): domain Eukaryota; kingdom Metazoa; phylum Chordata; class Mammalia; order Artiodactyla; family Phocoenidae; genus Phocoena; species Phocoena sinus. The sequence continues at coordinate 157,999,878 of NC_045765.1, forward strand.
CAAGATCATTATATGGATAAAAATACAACCGAATCTCCAAGAAATCCTTTGTCAGCTCTTTGAGTAGCCTGAACCTTACATCTTTGGAGGTGACTTTGATCTTAATTCCTGTCCAGAGCATCTCACATTACAGCTACATTTGTCTTATTTCTTATAGAACATTTCAGGATTGGGAAATTTTGCAAAACCTTTTTTGAAAAAATTGCCTTGTATGATTACACCAGGGACAGACGAACAATTTGTTTCCTTGTCACATTTAAAGGCAAAAACCATACCATGTGCACCAAGGGAGAAATAGGCAGACAGAATAGTCCAAGCTGGAAAGTTCATACTATGGTATGAAGCTGTGGCTGAAACACATTTTCCCCTGAAGCAATTTAATATTAATCATCTTGCAATTATAAAACAGTTTTGAAAGTATATTTTTATGTGTAATTTCAAAATGATTCATAAATATTAAATAACACATTCATATTTTCTAATTGTACATTATATGAGTGGGTACATTTTCTGGAAAATAGTGTATAAATATATTGGTCTGTTAGCATAAAGTATAATAATCAATAAATTATATATTCACACAAATTCACAGAGGAAAGCATTTCTGCTTACTTATAGGCTGCTTGTTATTTTTCTTGCATCACTATAAACAATCTAAATTTATGACATGAGTACATTATTAGGGAAATGTTTATTAATTTATGTATATAAATGAGTATATGTTTATCCATGCAATGCCATGTTAATAGGTATGTGCTTTACATAAAAACAAAGTGAATATGAATCTTGAACCTAAGGAGTTTATCAGTTAGCAAGTATGATAGGGCATGGTACTAAAAAAAAAACATAATTAAATAGAAGGGTGATAACAGTCCTAAGATTTTTAAAAATAAATATGTGCAATATCTTATTCTGTTAGTATCTCAACTTTTGATTTTCCTTATTTCTCCCCAATATCTTACATATAATGAATATTTTATACTAGCAGCAGTAAAATCATTTGCATAATTAATCCACAGTACTTGGGATGCATTTGTTGTTTGCAAGTAGGAAAAGTAATATGGAGCTAATTTTTTAAAAGGAGGAGGTTATTTGTCATCAGACAGAAGGGATCTCAGTACCAGAGTTGGGAAGGCTCTTGCTCTGTAAATGCACTGGAAGCTGGGGATGAAATGCTGACAGCAGTGCCATCAAGGCTCACTCACCATTCTCCCTTCTATTTGTCTCCCTGAATCTGAGTTGTATCTCTCTCTTCTCTATTTGCCCCCCTTTCTCTGATCACTGTAGTTTTTTCGAAATTAATATTGGAAAATATACCTATTTAAACATTTTGAAAGAACATCTGTGTCCACATGATTTAGCTGGAATTAGGTGCTTATAGTAAGAAAGAACACTTGTACCTGGGGTGGCTGGGAATTTAGAATGATCTTTTGTAAAATTATTCCATTTATGAACTTCGAGTAGTTTGTCTTCTTTTGATCCTTCTTTTAATTTAGGTCATTTTGAACTTCATTTATTATTATTGTTATTATTATTTTAACAGTAATAATATTTTATGTAATAATGGCACATGCATTGTACACAGTTCCCATTATATGGAAGAATATATGTCATGCATTCCCCTCCCATGACCACTGCCATCCACCAAGTTCACTTGGCTGTAAAGGAAACACCATTAAGTATTATGAGTATCTTTCAAGTGTACTATAGGCTCTCATGAACTCAGTGTGTCCACCCCAAATTCATATGTTGAAGCCCTTATCCCTACTGTGATGCTATTTGGAGATGGGACCTTTGGGAGCTACTTAAATTTAAATGATGTCATGGAGGTGGGAACCCGATGAAGGGATTAGTGTCCTTATAAGAAAAGAAAGAGACCCAAGCTCTCTTTTTGATTTTTGCATAAAGAGCAGTACACCACATATATATTATCCTGTTCCTTGCTTGTTGTAATCCATTTAAAATAAAGGCTGACAAATACTTTTTATCATTTGATAAGATTCTGCCTTATTCTTTCTAAAAGACTATTGTGTTTCATTGCACAGATAAATGATAATTTAGAAAAATCACCTATCAACTTACCTTTCCATTTTAACCAATAGTGTTACCATCAACGACATTAAAATTAATTCTGTGTACTTAAATATATTTCTTCACATATCTGAGTATATCTCTAGGATAATTCATATAAATTGAAATGTTATGTTTAAAAGTAGTCAATTTAAATAGATGCATATTATCAAATTGTTTATTGATAGAGATTTTATACTCTCATGAGAAAATATATATTCTCAACACCTCACCAGGACAGTGTGCTTTTTGACCTTTACAAAATAGTGAAAAACATTCCTTACATTTATTTTACTTTAATATTGGGAATCTTTTCTTATGTTTCAAGAGATATTTTACTTCCTTTTTCAGTTAATTGTTTGTTCCTATCGTCCCTTTTTCTATTATATGTTATTTTTTTATTGTTTGTACTATCTCCATTTTAAAGAAATTTTAATTAGTTTTTGTTTGTTTGTTTTGTTTTGTTTTTTGTTTTGCGGTACGTGGGCCTCTCACTGTTGTGGCCTCTCCCGTTGCGGAGCACAGGCTCCGGACGCGCAGGCTCAGCGGCCACAGCTCACAGGCCCAGCCACTCCACGGCATGTGGGATCCTCCCAGACCGGGGCACAAACCCATGTCCCCTGCATCGGCAGGCGGACTCTCAACCACTGCCCCACCAGGGAAGCCCCTTAATTAGTTTTTAAACTAATTTTTAATTAGTTTTTTTCCTATGCCATATAATGCACACATTTCTCCCTAGTTTGACCTTTTCTTTTAACTTGTTAGTGATGAGTTTGAATTTTGCCATGCAGAATATTTTGCATTTATATAGCAGGCTTATCTATTCTTATTTTATTTTTTTTTTTTTTTTTTTTTTTTTTTTTTTTTTTTTTTTTTTTTTTGCGGTATGCGGGCCTCTCACTGTTGTGGCCTCTCCCGTTGTGGAGCACAGGCTCCGGACGCTCAGGCTCAGCAGCCATGGCTCACGGGCCCAGCCGCTCCGCGGCATGTGGGATCTTCCCAGACCGGGGCACGAACCCGCGCCCCTGCATCGGAAGGCGGACTCTCAACCACTGCGCCACCAGGGAAGCCCCTATTCTTATTTTAAAGACTTCTGGAATTTTTATATACAAAGTCCTTCCCAACTCTAAAAATATTTCTAAAGACAATTACATATTTCTTCTATTTTATCTAATCTTAATATTCATTGCATTCATTTAGATATTAGTCCAAATGAAACTTATTTGGGTGCAAGAGATGAAAAGGGGTTCCAATGTTTTATTTTATTATTTTTGATTAGTTAGGCTTGCTACAAATCATTTATTATATAAATCATCTTATCTCTACTGATTTGAAATCATATTTTTCCATGTGAATCTGTTTCTATTTTCAGAGCTTTTATGTTCTTGCAGTGATTTTTATAGCAAGACATTATACATGTAAATATATAATTTATACAATAGTATGTCATCATCTTCTCCTTCTCCTTATTATGATTATTACTACTTTTCCTCATTATTCTTAGTTTATTTGTATTTCCACAAGATCTTTAGAATCAGCCTGTCATTTCCCCCAGCCCCAGGTGTATATTTATTTGGAACAAATTAAATTCACAGATTAATAGAGAATGATTTTTGATGTGTAAAATTTCATTTCTTGCTCACAGCAATGTTTTCTTTGCACTTTTGCTGCAAAATCATTGTTTAGTTTATATTTCAACATTTTAAGATGTATCTTTAATTATCTTGTCAGTATATTTTTGTTTGTATCTTATAGTTAAATATTCAGCAGCCCTTCTTTCTGATCTGAGTTGTAGAAACATTTACAAACATAAAATAAACTATGAGAGTAATAAATTTATTATGTCCATACATTGAGGCAATTGGTTTGTATGTGTTATTTTTCATCCCTGCAACAGTCAGTAATGTGTAACTTTTCTTGGTTTTGATCTCTATACATATTTATTGGGGAATTAATTAGAGTTTATTGGTTATTGCTAGTGGACTAGTGCTTGGAATAATTTTAGGCCTTTGCAAAAAAATCAATATCTTTGCAAAGGATTTTCAGAACCCCCATTCCTAGAGTTTTTTTTTTTTATTTTTTCTGGCACTTATTTATCCTTAGAACATGTCTACATAATTTTAAAAATCCATGGACTCTACCTACTTCTATTTGTTTCTACTACTTGTTCCATCAGTGTCTTTTATACAGATAAACCCAAATATAATAAAGGGGGAAAAGAAGAATAAAATATTATCTTACCAACCAGTAATGGGAAAAATTGTATACTTACCATCAATAAGTACATTCAAATTGAAGAATTGCTCACCAGAAATTTTAGTTTCTGTTGAAATATTAAATGTCACTAATAATTGCCATACTTATATATTCAGCACATTTTTCACTAATGGATTTATATCTTTAAAATGTCCTTTTGTAGAATGCCTCTTTTCTTATATAAGGTTTGAGATTTTGATTGAATTTTTCATTAAATAAATTAGTACAGCCAATCTAACTTAAGAGTATTATATTCATGGATCAAATAAGCTAACTAGTAAAACTATAAATTTCCAAAATGACAATGGTTGCCTCCTTCCCAAAATAACATGCTAAGAAAAGTCGATGGATTGGATGATACAAATGATATGATTGGAGAAATTTTGAGGAAAAGGAATGACAGCAAACATAACCTAACTTTACTTGAGGTATTTCTGATTTATACTTAGAGATGAGCATAAAATGATAATTTCTGGAAACTAATAACTAATACAACTAACAGCATAAAAAGGTAGCAACTTTATGGAAATTTGTGTTTCCAGGGATACAGGAGAAATTTTAAGACATATTCAAAGCCAGAGCATATCTCCATAGGAATTTTTCACAAATTCTAACAAGTTGGTGTAAACACACACACTCATACACACACACACACACACACACACACACAAACAGAAGTGAGGTCAGAGTGTTGCGTTTGTAACAAAGATGAGTTACAGCCCCAGGGAAATTCCTCATCCTTTCACCACCATATCACATGAAGCTAAGAAAGAAAACAGTGGGTATGATGTCAAGATGTCAGGGAAATACACTACTTTATCGGTGAAATAAACAGATTTCTAGTATGTCAAAGAGTCACCAGCACAATTTCAAAGCAAGTGGCAGGCCTCCACAAGCAAAGTGGAGTGAGTGAGATTACATATAAAAGGGGGGTAGTGATTACACAAACAGAGTCTGCAAAACATAAAACAAAACAAACTATATATGTATATATACACACACATATATATATACATATATATACACACACATATATATACATATATATATATATATATACACATATAAAACATGCAAAAGACAGACAAAATCTCATTCTAGAAGAAAATGTAACAGAAGAGCAGGAGGAAGTTTCCCACAGCAGAATCAAGGTATGGAGCAAGTTAATAAGAAAAAGTATCAAAATGAGACAATAAATGAGAGATAACAGTAAATAGAATGCCATAAATGGTAGATAGCAGACCTCAGGAAATAAATTCAGTGGCCAAGAGCATTAATTCCGGATATCATAAAAAATTAGTAACCTTAAGGAACAGAATATGGTAGAAAATCAACTTTCAGACACAGACCTAAAGCTTGATTTAAATAAAATGAATTATGATAAAAAAGAAATATGACAATGTATAAATATATATACATGTGTTATATATACGTATATATGTATACACATGTATAGATATATAATTGTGAATAAAAGATGATTGATAAAAAGGGTAACTAGTGTTCCTAGATAGGAAAAGAAAAACTTGAACTAAATTATACAGAAAGAAGAAAATGTTGCTTTTCAAAAACGTTTGGTTAGAAATTCTCTTCTTCTCTGCCATATACTTGTAAAATATGTAAACTCAAAGGTAATTACAAAATTAGATTTCCAGTTAGCCAAAAAAATCTAAATCATATCACATACAAGCAAGGAAAAAGCAGTTACATATCAGAATTTCCTCAACAATATAAATACAGGAGAAAATAATAGTGTAACAACCAACAAGTTAGAAAGAAAAAAAAAAAACTCATACATATAACTTATACACATAACTAAGGTTATATGCATTCATAACTCATACAGATAACAAAGGTTATATGAATTCAGATAAGAATATTTAAATTTGAAGACTGACTAGGACTGTGAAGAAACAATATGTAAGACCTGAAGTTAGTACAGAATATTCTGCTGATACCCAGAGCTCTTCCTTTTAAGTCCTAGTGGCAAAATGAAATGCCATATCCAAAAATAATATATTGAATCAATTGTGACAACTATGTATTATCTTGTATTGATTATACAAATGCATGTAAAAATAACAATTCTTAGGATCTTGCTCTACTGCTGTGAAAACTGCTGTCAGACTTTCAGTTCAGAAAGGGAATTATAGCATTTGATGGGAGAGGTACAGGAAGAATATTTTCCTGCAGAGGTTAAGTCCACAAAAAAAGACATGTTACAAAGAGCCATGTCCTCTGACTTGAACATTTTCTTCCCTTAACTGACACTGTGCTACAATTTTTCTTCACATTTCTGGAAGGTTTTTTCTTTTCTTTCTTTTTTTTTTTTTTTTTTTTAGCTGCTAAACCCACAGATTCCTGGTAACATTTTGGGTCTATTTTTATTGTTTCAGCCTCTTTGGGAAAAAAAAATGGATCCTAAGTGTGATTCCTTATAATTTTAAAATCTTTTACATTATGGTAGATTATTATATAGATATTTTTGCATTTGCATTCTATTGATTACAATGAGAAAATTGTTTTCTGGTAAGGGATGAACTAGGATAGTGGGTAAAAGACATTATATAAGCAATACTTCCAAAATTTGTCACAAGGGTACCATATTGATTGTTTTCATACCTACACATGTCAAGTATATTAAATGAATTTCCAAAGAAAACATTATTCTAAATCACTGGTAAAACCAGTATTAGGCCATAAACAAAATTTGGCCCTATAATTAATCAAAGTTATACTTAATTCCATGTCCAATAATCTTACAAACAGTTAATCAGCCCAAAGTATGGAAAATTTAGCTTAAGAAATTGTGGTGGAGTTTAACTTAAGGAACACCTGACAGTTCTCTTCAATGAACTGAATTTATTTGTATCTTTTTCCATTCTATATTTCCTTGAAGGAGAAAAATAAAATGAATGGTAAAAGCTAATAGGATGAGATTTTTACCATATCATAAAAATCTTAAGAGTAATACACAGGGAATCATCATTTTTGTTTATTTAACCCCTATTCGAACTACAAAGGGTAACTCATATCCTACTTTACAGGTGAAGAAATTAAAGCTAGATATTGCTATTTGCCTAGTATTGCAAGGCTTAAATTGATAACGCGCATACACAGAGACTAAGTTGGACTAATAACAAAGTCTAGGTATTTATTTGTTTGTTTTTAATTTCCTTCTTCCCCAAGAGCTGACCCATAATCTCTAAACACTTGAGAAGGATGGATGAACACCAACACGTAGGAAACTGGATCAAATAACCTTTCCAGGTCCCCTCCAAACTGAAGATTCTATGGAGGAGTTACAGATCAGGACCAAGTCTCTACGGAGTTGTCAAAGAGAGCCAAAAGACTAAGAACTAAAAGAAAGAACTAACCAGTGGTGCAGAAACTTGTTTTGTTTTGTTTTATTTTGTTTCTAACAAACATAAGATATGCAAATAAAGTCAACTATGGATTTTCTCTGCTTCACAGTCTGATGCCTACCTGTGCAACTTTTCCTGTGAAGACTTTGTGGTTATGAGAGGAAACATAAGCAATGCAGTACATTTTTTGCACATGGCCAGTATTTCTATCCCCTTCATGCTGTGGCCCATAAAATTCCAAAAGCCATTGTGCAACATTTACTTTGTTTTCTTGTTGCTCCTATAATTAATGTTGGTCTTTAATATCTGACCCTTGAATTCCCTCTGTATCTATTATCAGTGCTTCTCCTTTTCTGCCAACGTAATTAATTTTGACATATTGGTCTGATTGGTGTTGGATTAATTTATTGGGTCTCCTTATGACAATGTTAAAATTCATGAATGGTCTGATGGTCTTCGTGTTGCCCCTCTTTATGCAGGGCCACCCAGCATGTGGATATGAAATTGATTTTTAAGAAGTCTCCTTCTTAAATTACTCCATGTCTGAAATTTGTAGGCTAACACTTTTTCACACATTTCTATTTTTTTTTTTGTTAGTTTGTTTTAAATGACACTTTATACATGAATCTGGAGGGATAATATCAGAGGGAGAGTAAATTGTGAGGGGCAATGTCACAGACATAGTCTTGGATATATATATATATATATATATATATATATATATACATATATATATATGTGTGTGTGTGTGTGCGTGTGTGTGTGTGTGAATTTGTTGAGTGATTTGATTTAGAGGTCAACCTGTAAAACTACAACAACAAAACAAAACAAAACAAAACAGTGTATTTGGTCAGACCAGAAAGTGAAATTGAATAATGAATTCTAACACTACTTTAATGTCCCTAGTGCTCTATCTAATGACATTCTGTGAGTCAGTGAATTAGGATGCACTTGGTACATACTGTGATGGGTAGGACTCACTACTAATCTGACACCAAAAAGTAAAGACTGAGTAAAAATATTTGAGTAGCTTAAAATAACAAGGCTGACCCTGTCATGTTAAATTTGTCATGTTTAAGCCTGAAATTGCAACTTAAAAAAAAATCTGTGTTTAGAAATATGTTATGATGATGGTATGACTTGGACAAAAAGTAAACATAAAGGTAAATGAATTTGTCGAGTGCTTTCATATTACATTATCATTATGTTAATTTTTAAATATTTTACGGTTTTATAACTAGTAACACATGAAGCTGCTTGTTATAAAAATATTTCTTGATGCAGACTGATAATATTTATATCTATATCTGTATCTATAATTTTATTTTTAAAATGAAATAAAACATGTTTTTATGTCGGATGGAAGCTGACTGGGCTCTTAGATAAAAAGTCTGTCTACACATCTTTGATTAAAGCCTATTCTTGCTATTCTTCACTTTTGTTCTTTCTTGACCTCGTACACTTGGAAAACCTTCATCATTAGTCTTTCCTGACAGCTGAGAGTAGGATGTGTAGCAAGAGATTTTGAGCAAGAATAGAATATTGTCTCCTCTATCATCCTCAGATGGAAATGGTATGCTGTTAAAGCATTATGAAAGGATATTTGAGTTTTCCTACCCAAGAACACAGAGTGCCTTTCTAATCACTTGTCTTCTTTCATGTTGTTTACTAAAGTTTTATAATTTTATGACAAAAAAGACTGAAAAATATTGTTACATGTATTCCTGGGCACTGTGTGTTTTCTATCTGTTGGTTGTTTATAAAAATGCAATGGACTTTTTAATATTTATCTTACTACCTCTGATAAACATAATTTTTGTTAATTTTACAATATGTATTTTGTTAACTTTAAGGTCTCCCTCTTATTAGGTTTACATGTAGACACCCAATCTAATAACTTCCAAATAATGAACGTTTAATTTTTTTCCTTTCTAAATAGTTTTACTTATTTATGTTATAAATTTCACACTCACTGGCATATATTTCCATTAGAATGTTGTAGAGATAATAGTTGACTCCTTGGACACATTCCCTGATTTAAAGAATATGCATTTAACATCTCACCTTTACAATTTATTTTTGACATAGTTTCTGATAAATATAATTTATCAAGTTAAGGATTGTTTAATCCTTTTCCAAGCTTGTTAAAGGTTATTACCATGAAGTATTCTGAATAACATTTATTTTTTGAATTTATGAAAAGTATATTTTATCTCATATTAAAATGCATTGAAGGATTTCCTATTGGTGAAGAAAATTGCATTCCTAAAATACCTAACATTAAGATTTGTTAACTTCTTTATCTGCTTAAGATTAGTTCATCTATGTTTATGAACTAGGATTTGAATAATGCCAACTGGGATCAGGAGCCCATGTCCTTAATCGTTGCATCATGGTGCCTCTCCATGACTCAGCAAATACACTAGTATGTGTGTACCAGCAGATATTTGTCTGACATGTAAATTACTGAAATTAAAGTAACTTTAAATCAAGAGGGTAATGAATATACTGAAAGCTTATCATAAATAAATGTTATAATATTGGACCCATTAAGGAAAACATGCTTCTGCATCTACATCTATGTCTACATCTAACTCTACATCTACACCTACATCTTTATGTATATATGTATATACATATGTATGTATGTATGTATGTGTGTATCTATCTATATCTATTATCAGCAAGGGTATAACTCAAGCACATAAGGATGAATTCTACAGAAAAAATAAATATGTGGATAATAAAACTATTGGAAATTGAATCACTCATGTATAAATACTATATGTTTCATATACGAATACTTATATGAATGCACAGTTAAAAGCAGAATCCTAATGTTTGCCCCTGGAGAACAGAGTAATGGAGTGAAACAGGGAGAGCTGACAAAAGGGCTATAATTTTATATATCTTTTTATTTTCTATGCATGTGTGTGTGTATAAATCCATAAAGTGAGAAGATGATTAATGTCAGATTGGGTAAATGATGGGTGTACAGGTATATGCACTTAAGTGTTAAAATTTTGTATTTTAAACACATATAAAATAAGTCGAATATTATGAAACATAAGCTTTTGAGACAATTGTAGTCTCATCTGTCTGCCGTTCTTTAATAACCTCTTAATTATTATTTCATCCTCAATGTCAGGAGAGGAAGGGTTAACAGTTTAGATATCTTAAAAATTAGTGACACCAATTATTTAATTGTCTCAAGTGAACTGTGTGTAAATTATCAAAATTGTTCATGTTTCAGTTTAATGCCTTTTATATTTTCTGGCTTCTTAGACAGCACTTTAAACACTGAAATAATTGTTTAATTAATTTAATCACTGTTTCTTCCCTAACTCAACATATTATCTTTTCTCATGGATCTAATGCAGGTTATTTTAGATTTAATTTAGACACTTTAATTTAAGGTTTCTGAGTTTGTTTTTAACACTGATGAAAAGAAAAACAGAAATGTAGAGATGTTTTCTTACACATGCAGTCTTCCTTATTTTGTACGTCCGTATCTGATTCCTTTGGCAAAAACTAAAACAGCCTCCTGGAAGCCAGCCAGATTGGTTCAGTCCACTCTTCCATGGTACAGCACAGGAGAACTGTGAAGAATCTATAGGCAAAAAAAGAATATAAGGAGGGGGCACTGCAGGTGACTTTCAGAATAAATGGCTGAGTCACTGAAAAAAATAAATGATTAATTCTTTGCCTCACCTCATTTCCATTTTAATCTGCCTGAATACAAATAAAACACTAAAATCGAATATGTTCTGGAGAATGTACATTTGGATATTTTACTTCTAGTCAGTTGAATTTAATTCTATTTATGGTTTAAAAATTCCAGCTGAAATATGAAGAGTGGTGATAATAGTCAAGTGGTCGATAACTTGCTGATGAGGTACATTCTCACATTCTTCTGCTTCATTTGCAAACTCTGTAAAATGAGCTCTATTCTCTGACAGGCCACTTGTCATTCTTTCCCATTTTATTAGAATGCAGAGCAGTCAAATTTGGTATTGGGAATAAGGCAGCTATCTTATTTTATGTTACCTCTTTGGATTTGGTATTTTATATGACAAGGATCTAATCTACAATACATTTTAATATGTCACTATTTTAAGGGAAAAGGGCTACCTCAAGAGCATTAGTATAGTGGCAGCTAGTAGTCGTGGGACACTGGGCTTAAATGGGAAGATGTGAAATGAAACTGTTATATCACTACAGGTATATACAGTGTACACTATTTATCTTCAGATTTAATTTAAATCAGCAAGACTGGAGCTTCAAGAAATCACACTTCCGAGATAGGTGAGCTCTTATAATAACATAATTCTTTCATTTAATAAATGGGAATATTAAGATTTCTATAAAAGATTATTAACCTTCTCAAGGCTATCACATAGCTATTCACGGTAATATAAGAATAATATATTTTATTTTATAATATCTATATTTACATAGCAATATACTAACAATAAATAATTAAATTAAATTAATTTAATTTAATCAGTTTCCTTAGGCCTTGAGAAGAGACTCCCCTTTGGGTGGGCTGTCTGTGTTACTCTCAATACAAATTTGAAAAGTAAAACCTCCAGTTAAAGCATACAACACCCAGTTAAATTAAAATTTTAGATGATCAATGACTTCTTTAAGAGTAAGTATGCCCCATATAATATTTGTGAGATAGATATGCAAAATATATATATATTAACCATTTATCTAAAATTCACATATAAATGAGTATTTTTGTTTTCTAAATCTGGCAACCCTAACTTCAGAGTAAAGAATGGAACAAGCAGAGTGGAAAACCTCCTAATTCACAGAACAGTTTGTAGGTTTTTATTAACTTGTATTTCTTTATGTGTCATACCTGCTAATCCTTTGTTGGGATTTTGTAATCATGAATATATCCTCCATATTGACATTTTTCTTCCATTTACATTAAGTTATGGTTTAATGAACAAAGTTTGAAGTTTGAATATAGTCAAATTTAATTAGTCATTTCTTTTATACTAAATAATATTTGTGTCTCATCCTTCCCTTTAGCAAAATATGAAGAACTTGTACATATTTTCTACCAAAATTTTGAAAGTTCAGTTTTTGTTGTTTTTGTTTATTTTTGCAGTACTCGGGCCTCTCACTGTTGTGGCCTCTCCCATTGCAGAGCACAGACTCTGGACACGCAGGCTCAGCGGCCATGGCTCACGGGTCCAGCCGCTCCGCGGCATGTGGGATCCTCCCGGACCGGGGCACAAACCCGTATCCCCTGCATCGACAGGCAGACTCTCAACTACTGCACCACCAAGGAAGCCCCTGAAAGTTCAGTTTTTAAGATTTAAGTCATAATCTTGATGGCACTGATTTCTGTCTATAATGTGAAGTAGAAATCTTATTTCTTCTTTTACATAAAATAATCATTTTTTTTCCTAGCTCACCTCTACTCTGGAGTGACATGCTGCTTCTCTCATAGGCCACAGATCCATACATGCATGGAATGTATGTCTGTGGAAAATGTTTTAAAATTGTTTGGGGTAATGATTGCACAATTCTATGAATATATGAAAAACCACTGAATTTATACTCTAAATGGGTGAATTTTATGGTATGTGAATTCCATCTCAATTAGTGGGTTACAGACACACAATAGGGTCACTATAAGCCTATCAATAGTGCCCAGGGGCTCAGGAGAGCCCAGAGTCAAAGCCTCTGGGCTTATCTCCATCAGTTGGGAGATAAGCATTCTCAAATACACCCCATTCAGTTGCAACAGTAAGCGTGGGCTGTAATGAAGAGAACTTGCCTTATTATTTCAGGCAATGCCTGTGACACAGAGAAAACATACTCCAGTTCTCTTGAAAGACAAGCTAAAGCATTGGGTGTCTGTCTTGACGGGTATGGGAGATGGGTCAAGACAGGGTTTTGGCTAGTGTGATGAGAAAGACGTGAGTCATCATTATCCAAGGTTAAAAGCAAACAAAAATTTGCAATTAAAGCAGCCCAAATAAAATCTCCTTCTAAGTATTTCATCAAGCAATAGTCACCAGATATGATGTAGCAGCATTTCAGTACAAAGGGGATGGCAAGTGTCAATTGAAAAAAATGCACAACCTAAAAATTGAGAATTATGTTTTATTCAGTGGACAAAACTAAGAACTTAAGCCCAGAACACAGCATCTCAGATAATTCTGAGAGACTGCTCTGAAGAGGCAAGGCGAGAGCCAGGATACACAGGAGTTTTTGCAACAAAAACCAGGTAGTTGGGACATCAAAAGATTACTGTTAATTAAAGAAAACTGGACATCTCAGGTTGAGGAATTTAGCTCTTTTCTCTGCATGGAAAGATGCAAGAGTCTGGGTGCACTGACATCATTCCTTTGATATGCACCTCAGCTATCTGGGCCAGTATCCTGTGCTTTCTCATCCTGAATTTCCTCAAGGTGCACCATGGGGGGAGGGGTGTTTGCAGTGGCTGACGATTTGATGGCGGGCATCCTGTGTCCATCCGGAGTTCCCTCAATGGGGGCAACTGTTGTAGCTGTTGGCTGCAACATCCTTTGTTTACTCATATGGCAGGTGGCATTCTTAGTCCACACAAAGATAAAACTCCACCGAAGATAGGGGATTTTAAACACAAGCATAATGGGTGGGAGGCTTGCAGAGAACACTGCTTGCACTGGGAGAAAACAGCTTAAAGAAAGTATTCAAAAGTCAAAAGCCTATAAAATACAACAAAGAACCAGGAAATCCATAGAAAGTGGATCATTTGTATACTAGTTTGTCCCAGATTGAGACAGCGTTAATAAGACCTACATAGAGGGACAAAGAAAACCAAAGCTAGTCTGGAAACCAGTGGGCTTTACCAGCAACAAGAAAGGAGGCCTGGAATTCTGGTGTATGTTGTCCCAGCCATGGCTGCAAACCACAGAGACAAACCTGAAGGAGCGGCCTGACCTGCATGCCTGCAGCAGTTGATAACCGAAAAGAGCAGCCTGGGTTATTAGTCTGGGTGGAGAAACAGCAACAATTCCGTTATTGGGGAGAAGTATTTCCTGACCACAGTCAATAAATATTTCCATAGTTAACTCTGCTTTCAGATGTTTTTCCTCTGTTCGATATTTTGCCGTAACAAAAATCTCTTTACTGTAGCAAAACAAACAGGCAGTTAGAATGCTAACTATGCTTCTCAAGTGAAAATATTTCATTTGCTGAAGGTTTACTACTTGAAATGGGCTTATCCTGCTAGTGCAATAGCAATTTTCATAAGATCTGTAGGAACTCAAACTGGTGTTGTCTGAGTTTATTGATTACTTCAATTAAAAAAAATAAGATTTGGGGCAAATTGTTTTATTTATGATACATTCCACCCAATGTAAAAAACAGAAAAACAACAACTAAAAAACTCTCTTCTTGGTTTAAATGTTTATCGATGGATTAATTTATTGCTAAGATAGTTGTGTAAACTGAAATACTGTATTATTAACTATATATGTTTTAATTTACAGGATGAGCAATGGGAAAGGTACAAAGATTGGAATTTTAAATGAATTAAAATATATGCTTGCATCTTAAAGTTTATGAGTGTTTGTGAATCAGAACTTTAGTAAAATGTCTGCCTCTCTTTTCCTTTAATAGCAACAAGACAATTTCTCTTGTGTTTCCTAAATGCCACCTTAGATATAAGGGTGATAGGAATAAGGAAGGAAAAAAAAAGAAAAGGAAAAAGGAAACAATAACTAAATAAAAACTCCCTTTCCTACAGCTTTAAAGACACTCATAAAGAAACTCTATGGCACTTTTCTGCATTTCTTTCTCTCAGATCCTCCTTATTTCACCTTAAACATGAGAAACCATGAGAAACTCAACTTGAATAGAAGAAACATGAGAAATTCAACTTGAATAGAAGCTTTCTCACATACTATTACCATTCCATGAGCTTACAAATGTTACAAATAAGCAGAAAAACTTCTACATCAGTAAAGAAAATTGTCTGATATTTTCTAAAGATAATTACAAGCATTTTAGAGACTGTCTAATCACATCGCTGATGAATAGCTTGGTTATTTCATTTGTAGTCATAGAAGAGGTAAGCAGCACATTCATAACCGCCAATGAGAGTGATTGTTTAACATTTTAAGGAATCTACTCAAACTAAACAACTTCAATAAACAAGGTTTATTGACAGTGGTTGTGAGAAAGGTCTGTATTCTTATAACAGCCTGCCATTTTGTTTGCCAGAACTTGTAGTCAGTATCCACTATATAGTTTTAAAGAGGGTTTTTCAACGTTCTTTGTGAATCAACAATTTATCATTATGAACCTCCGTATCAATATTGTTCCATTCCTATCCTGGAATAAAAATGTCAAGAGAAAAACATTGTAAAAATTTTAAATAATTCTCCTGAGGGAAAGAACTGCTTCTTTATTCAGAAAACAAAATGAAACAAACAAACAAAACCCCACAACACCTTAGTGAGACTCCTTTGAGCATGGCATAATTGGGAGAGATATAAACCAGAAGTTAATTTGTTTCTTTTAAATAAAGTGATAAAAACTATGAAGTTGCCTGCTGATACCACTTGTAAGGATGTAAGAGGAAACATCTAGAAAGAGGAAGATCAAGAGGAATATGACTAGGACTTCCCTGGTGGTGCAGTGGTTAAGAATCCGCCTGCCAATGCAGGGGACAGGGGTTCGAGCCCTGGTCTGGGAAGATCCCACATGCCGTGGAGCAACTAAGCCCGTGCGCCACAACTACTGAGCCTGCGCTCTAGAGTCTGCGACCCACAACTACTGAAGCCGACGCACCTAGAGCCAGTGCTCCACAACAAAGAGAAGCCACTGCAATGAGAAACCTGTGCACCACAAGGAAGAGTAGCCCCTGCTCGCACCACAACAAAAAATAGAGAAAGCCCGTGCGCATCAACGAAGGCCCAACCCAGCCCAAAATTAATTAATTAATTTTAAAAAGAGAAAGATGACTAAAAAACAGTACAGCAGTTTGGGATATTATAACTGCTACAAGCAGGAGGCAATAACTGTGGAAAATGGACAATGAATTTCCAGAACAGTGTGCTATATCACACTCTGATAATTCATAATCTTCAGTAAATGAAATTTACATGCAAAATCTTGTGACACAGAAGGTGGAGACAGAGTGTATGATGACAATTCAGTGCCCATGGACCCTGCTCTTGGATAGATCTTTAAAATAAATCCTTGAATCTTGTTCCTTCCTGATATATTCATTTTTAAGGCAAGTTCAAGCATGAATCCAGCAGGATAGAGAAGAAACGATGACAAAGCATTCTTGATCACCTGCTTCATTCCAGAAGATTTCTTCCATGTTTGGCTCTTTGTTATTGGGCATGCATATATATATATATATATATATATATATATATATATATATATATATATATAAATGTAAAATACAGTTATTGTACTTGTTTTCATAGAAGGTTGTTCCATATGTGTGTCTTTAATATTCTAGTAATTGGTGACACAATAAACATAATAAATCTAGGCTCTTACCAGCACTCCCTGAACCTAAGATGAATTTCAGTCAATTTAAGACAAATTTCTCTCCCTACAAAAACAATATATGACTTCTTTAACCCATAGCCCTCATTTTCAATAGCATAAGCATTTACAATTTACTGTCATTATGGAAGATGGCTGTGCCATGAATGAACTGTGTTTCATTACTTGATGGCAAGTCTTACAAATGAGACTAAAGTGAGCCAGTGGTTTAGGTAGACAGCAGGTGAGACCAGAGTGTTGGGTTGCCGTGGACTTTTGTGATGTTAAGTAAGGTCTTAGGAGCAGAGCTTTGAACTTGATTAAACAACCTATTTCACAATGGAATTTTCCAGGTGTTGCTACAATTTGGGAAACTGATTTCATTGCAGGATATACATTTTGAGTTGAACAGGAAAATGTACCCTTTGTTGAGATAGTCTGTTTGCACCAGGGGTCAGTAACGTTCTAGAAATGGTGGCTAACCGTGTTTGGGGAATTTGGTACCTTCAGAAGGTCTTTGTCCATAGCCCAGAGACCAGAAATTACTAGCAGAATCTTACTGACAAAGGTTTCACACTTGGTATGAAGACACTTGTTTCTTCATAGCACCTGAAGGAGAAAGCAGCCCAAATTCAAGGATTGCTTTCTGGCTGCTTAAACTGTGTTCAAACCTTCTTATTGCAGACAACTTCATTTAAGTTTGCCAAATGGTAAGTAGTTTTGTATAGGCACTATAGTATTGTTCCCAGATGTAGAATATGCTTCTTCCAAAATTTAAAAAGCCCAATTATCTACTGGGTCTCCTGCTCTGAAATTAGCAGTGATAAAGTATCCCTGTTTATCCCTTAAGACTATTGATTATGCTAAAATATAGCTTCCAAGAAAGCCACTAAAATACCAGAAACCGGGATTTTGTCCTCATTCAATGCCTTTTAACCTTTGATGAGCTAAGTTTGGATAGGAAAAAATTCTAAATGGAAGATTTCTAAAGACAAGAGAAAAGAGATACAATTCAAAGATTTAGTTGCCCACTCTTCATGTTTCCTTCCTATGAAGTCCATTTAATTAGGCAGAGACTTCTGGACTTTATCTCCTCAGAAAATTGAGTGACTTATTTGATTAGAAAATTGTAGAAAAATGAACTGTGTACTTTTGACTTAACAATTTCAACAAATAAGGGGACTATTGGAACACATTAAGCAGGAGATAATTCTTTTCATCTTTTTATAATTATTTAAAATTGAATAATAATTATAATTATTATAATTATACTCTTAATGTAGCTATGAGTGAAATATTTTTTTAATTGTGAGAAATCAGACATAATCAACTAACATTCTATTCAGAAATATGACTATAATAGGAAAAATAGTCAACAATTAATTCATTCAAGGAATATTTATCAATGGTCTATTGTGTACTGAGTTTTGTTCACTGGGAATATAGCTCTACTGCTGTAATCGAGCTTAATTTCTATTAGAAGGAGACAATAAAGAAAAGAAACCTAAACATAAATAAGTAGTATCTATAAGATAGTGAGGAGGTAAATACACAGTTCAGCCATTAAAGCAAAGACCAAATATACAATGAAGATTAACCATATTATGGGGTTGGGAGGGAAGTGACACATAGAACGAATATTAAAGGCGCCTTTCCTATATAAAGAATAGGCTGGAAGCCCATGTAACCATAGCACAGTGAGTAGAAGGAAGTTGATAAGAACCATGTATGTCACTGATGTTTCTGGATCAATACTAAAATGGATGTATGGACCCAAATCACCGTTTATTAAATCACTTACGTTTTTCATATTATATAAAGTGTTGGTGAGAATTGATTAAACCAGAATAACTCATTCTAAATCAAAGTGGGTGTAAAGCAGCTATACTCTAATAAAACTTAATTTTTTTTTGGTTGTTTGTTTTTAACTATCTAAAGTGTACTTTCTTCTGCAGTATTCTTCTGGCTGCTTAATTTATTTTAAACTTCGTCAAGTCAGATGTGCTGAAATACTGTGTAGAGCAGACTCTTTATTAGGATAAGCTGTGAAATGGTCACTTGACACTGAACAGTATATTTAGAATATTTTGGCATAGCTCTCTTAGACTGTCTCTTAGTCAACTGGAATAATACTGTCATCCATTCTCTTTGAAAAACACTCATATGGGAATGCAGATATCTCTTTGAGATCCTGATTTTAATTGTAGCATTATTCACAATAACCAAAGTACAAAAACCACCTAAGTGTCTGCCAATGGATTAAAAAAGTGTGGTATATATGTGTAATGTAATATTATTTAACCTAAAAAGAAGGAAATCCTGTCATATGCAACAACCTAGATAAACCTGGAAGACATTATGCTAAGTGAAATAAACCAGTCACAGAAAGACAAATACTGCATGATCCCATTTATGTGGAGTAGAATCAGAGAGTAGAATAGTGGTTGTCAGGGGCTGGGGTAACGGTTAATGGGAAACCACTATTCAATGTGTATAAATTTACAGTTATGCAAAATGAATAAGTTCTAGAGATATGCTGTACAACATTGTACCTATAGTTAACAAAACTGTATTGTCCTCTTAAAAATTTGTTAAAAGGTAGATCTCATAATAAGAGTTCTTACTACAAGAAAAAGAAAGAAAGAAAGAAAGAAAGAAAGAAAGAAAGAAAGAAAGAAAGAAAGAAAGAAAGAAAGAAAGAAAGAAAACATAATGTTCATAAATACCCATTGAACAATGGACACTTGAGGCTTGTAGACTACTTTCTACAGCTATCGGCATACTTTTGCTTTCACCAATTGAGTTGCTTGATTACCAGTAGTCAGTTGTGCTATTCTCACACCTATTAATGTCAGTTATACATTTTATAGTAATTATTTTATTTAAGTTTTACGGTATATTCCAGAGAAAGTGCTTTGACTCCATGCCAAATTGTTACTCAATAAATTTATAAGTTTAAGAAAAAATGTTTAAAGTGTTGACCTAAGACAAATAGACTGCCATTTATTTCTCTAGAAAAAATTTAAAAAGGGCAGATTTACTTTGGATCAGCAGAAGATTGCAATTTCAATTCAGGGTTTGCAACCATGGCAAGCCACATGAAAGTTCCTGCATGAAAGGGAAGAGGAACACTGTTATAGAGGTGAAAAGGAAGTTGGGGGGACTATAATAAACAGAGCCCATGGTTTTTCATCGTCTGAGTCCTCGCCAGGAAGAAAAAGGAGTCTTTCTTTTTCTTGTTGCTCTCTTATATCATTGCAAGTGAATGAGAGCTCCTTTTTCAAGTCTTCCAACTATATTTAATTGAAGTTTCTGTTTATCAATTTTTTTTTTGCATTTCCCCCTTTTGATCAAGATAGCTCTCTGAAAGTACTGATGATCAAGAGTCAAGTTTTTCTCTTTCCAAACATTTTGTCCCTCAGTGCCAATAAGGGTCTTTCTCAGGTATAAGTTCCACATCAAAAATTGGAAACCTATTGAGATCAAATTCAAGTATCAAGGAGGGGTAAGAGGGAGAACTCTCAGTCACTATTTATCTAAAGTCCATATATTATTAAGATTATAGGCATTAGAGATCATGTAAAACATTATGTAATCATCAATGGTTTGGTGACAAACTTTCAACAGGCTTGGTCCTAATATCTTGGGAAAGCTGTCCTATCAGATGTCATCTCCTTCAGTTTTAGGAAAGTTATACTTTCAGGTCACCTAACGATGTGCAGGTCCAATTGTGGTTTGGTGGTTTCTGTGTCACATGAATCCAAGGGTTTATTCCCTATAATTTTTCAGCATAAGAATTGGCTAGCAGCACCTGTTAAGGGCCTTTCCTGTGAGGTTGAAGTGAGTTCTTCTTAGGTGTCTTTTCCAGTAAACAAAAATCTCCACTTGACAACGTGTGATGCTTAAGGTCTTTGTCTTCTGAGAGCACACTGTGGAAAGACTACTCTAGCAAGACATGGTTATTTTTGATAGAAGCAATTAAGTCTTTGCAATATTGGAGTTTTCTCCTTTTATCTGTTGTGGGTCTAAAGAGACAGGAGCTAAATGCATTGGACTTTCTGTGACTACCTCAAAGAATGAGAGTTTATGAGTTCTGATAGGGGTGGATCTAAGATTGAGAAGGGCCAACAGAAATGCTTTTGACCTAGGTATTTGGAAGCCCTCTACAAATTTTGCCATTGAATCTTAATAATGCTATTAGTGCATTCAACTAAACCAGAGGATTGAGGGGGATACATACAATGACAGTCTAAAACAAGCCAAACAGCACAGACTTGTTAAAGTATCTGACTTGTAAACTGGGTTCCACAATCACTATGAAGTTTGAGAGGAGTTTTCCAAAAAAGAAGTCTTTCCCAAAAGAACTTGAGCCACAGAAGAGGCAGTAGCCTGCTTGCAAAGGAAAGCTTCAGTATAGTTTGAAAACATACAGACCATGACTAAAACATGTTTACATCTATGAGATGGAATATGTTATATAAAATCCACTTGCCAGACTATGAATGATCCATCAGGCAGTTTAAAATGTCCAGGAGCAGTACAAACAGGCTTCCCTGGGTTGTAATTGGGACAAATGGGACAAATAAAGTAAGTACTTATTGTTGTTAAACGTTTCCCCACCAATATTGTTTCAGGAATTGTATTATTTTGTCAGTAGACCAATGGCTTAATGCATGTATTATGATGAGGAGTGGGAAATTTAGAATCTCTAGTAGGACTGGGTTATTATTTGGACCTAACCACAGCTTTTTCTTTTTATCAAACCAGCTATTATTTAATTTCCAATCTTATTTTTCTTTTCATGAAGCCAAAAGTTGGGCTTCTCTAGCCAGCTTTTCTAAATTATCATTTGGAGAAATATCCCTTTGGATTGTGACAGACATTTGGCTGTTGTTGATTCTTTAAGGGAAACACTCCTTGTGGAAACGTCAGCAAGGTGATTTCCCCTTTCTTCTAGAGAATCAAGTTTAGAATGCCCCAGAATCTTAATAATAGCTAAAGCATCAAGTAAAAGTATTGTATCCAATAATTCCTAAACATAGGGTTCATTTTTAACTTTATTTCTGCTGGAAGTAAGGAAGACCCATTGCTTCCGCAGCATTCCAAAATAATGAACTACTCTGAAAGCATATATACTATCAGTGTAAATATTGACAGTTTTGTCCTTTGAAAAAGTACAAGCCCATGTAAGAACATATAATTCTGCCTGTCGGGATGAAGTAGGCATAGGTAAAGATGCTGCCTCAGCAACATGAAAAGAAGTTGGAATAACATACCTGGCACAATATTTGTCATTGCCACCTTTTAAATAGGAACCATCAATGAACCATGAGAAATTAGCATTGCTCAAAGGAGTTTCATCTAGATTTTCATGAGGAGTCAGGAGGTGATCTGTCAACATTAAGCAGTTGTGAGGGACTTCATAGGTGACAGAGGGGAGAAGAGTAGCAGGGTTAAGGTTATTAACATAAAAACGTTACGTGAGGAGCAGTTAACAGAAGGACTTCACAGGAGGTGAGGCAGATGACTGAGAAAAGTTAAATGAGAAACTCGTGATGAGAATTCAGGAGAGCTTCTATGGCATGAGGTACAAAAATGATTAAAAGTGATCCTACACTGATTTTCTCAGTGGTCTTAACCAAAATTGCAATGGTATCTATGGCTCTAAGACAAGGTGGGTGTCCCCATGTCACAGGGTCCAGGTGCTGGCTGTAATACCCTATGGGTCAATGGTGGTCTCTGTGTGATACCCTAAGGGCATTTCCTTCCTTTTTATATACAAAAAGGAAAAAGGGAATCTGATAATTGGGAAGCCCACGGACAAGAGTGTTCATGAAACACTCTTTGAAGGCCTTAAAATGTATGTTGTCTGGTTCTTCCCATAGAACTGGATTGTGTTGTTATTCAGTAAAATGTACAGAGATTTGGTCATAAGAGAAAAATTTGGAAACCAATTTTGGCAGTAGCTAACTAGCCCAAGAAAACCTTGCAGTTGGTGCTTAGTTTTGGACTTGGGAAAGTTAGGACACCATGGATCCTATCTAGATCTAGGTGTAGCCCTTGTTCTGATAACAGATTCCCTAAATATTGAACGTGCATTTAGGCAAACTGCAATTTTTCTTTCACAAACTTATGTCCCTTTAAGGCTAAAAGTTTTAGAAAGTGGACGCTATCTTCCTGTGAGGAGGCTTGATAAGGAGAGCAAAGAAGCAAATCATCCACATACTGCAACAAAGTAGAAACCCTAGAGAAATTTATAGTCTCCAGATCCATCTTCAGGTTGAGAGAAACAACAAGGATTCTCAGTAAAACCTGAGGCATTACTGTCCAGGGGAATTGTTTTTCTTCCCAAGTGAAGGCAAAAAGGTATTGGCTAGCTTTATCAACTGGATTACTAAAGAATGCACTACATAATACCATAAATAATTTACTTCTGGTGGGAATAGATGCCAGTAATGTGTGAGAATTAGGAAAAACGGTGTCAAGGAGTAACAATGTTATTTATTGCTCCAAGGTCCTGGATAAACTCCGCCCTCAGCCCTTAAGTTTTCTCACTAGAAAATAGGAGTATTACAGGGACTAGTACAAGGGATAATGAGGCCTTGAGCTTTGTAATCTTCTACTGTGGTCTTTATGCCTTGAAGGGCTTCTTTACTAATAGGATATTGATTAATTCTAAAAAGAGGTTTTAAGGAATATTCGACTCTTGATAAGAAGTGGGCTGTGAATTTTGCCAGTATCAGTTACAGATTTTGCCCATAAGGAGGACACTAACTTTTTCATTAGGGACAATTGATCAGTGTTTCCAGAATTAGCTCAAGTAACATCAGAGATGGAACAGATAGAAGATGTCAAGTTTCATTTAATTCACTTGGTTGGATGCTTTGATAACTACTGTCGAATTCTAGAATTATTTCTCCCTTTTGAAAGAAAGAAATTCCAGCATATACTTTTCTAAGAAATCTTGACCTAATAAGTGGATAGGGGTAGAGGAACTAAGTAGAAAACATATGTATCTCTCAAAGGACCTAAACAAAAGGAGGTAAGTCTAGAGAAAAAAATCCTCTTAAGGTTCATTATTTATCCCCACTATTTAAACTGTTTTAGTACTCTGATGCAGGGGCTTCTTTATAGTAGAGGAGTTGAACATCAAAAGTGTGGCTCCAGTGTCAATTAGGCATGGGAGAGATTCATCCTATATCTGGTGAAACGTTTTCTCAAACCAGTTGAGAGGGAGGATTGGGATGATCCCCTGTAATTCCTCAGGGCCCTGCCATTGTGAGTTAGGAAAGGCTCGGAAAGGCTGGTTAGAAGGCTAAAGACACCTGAAGCACTTAATTTGTAACAATCTCTTTTGCAATGTCCTGGCTTTTTGCATAATAGTAGAAACCAGGAGGGTTTGGGTTTTGTTTAGGGGCCTTTGATTGCTGAAGTTGAAGATTAAGAATTTTAGTGGTCTTTTTTTTAGGGGACTCGTCTTGAGTGAGAGAAAGCTGGTTTGCCAGATTAGCTCAATTTGGAGCTGAAATTGTTCTCCATTCCATCCTGGTCCTTTTTACTGGAAGCAAAATGACCTTCAGCCTATCAATAAACAGAGTTAAAGATACTCAGTTGGAATCAACATATGAAGGAAGACTAGAGTGTCCTTTAAAAACAATCTGAAGTTAATTGTAAGAGTCATGAACAGGATCATCAGATTTTTGAGTGTAAGCCTGAATTTTTTTCAAGTCAGCGGGCTCTGGAAAAGCCCTAGGAAATGAAGTCACCTAATGATTGTCCTAGCCTGATCATATAAAAACTTAGTGGGTTGGTCTCCCAGTTGTAATTCTAGAGACACTTCAAGATTTTCCCAGTTAGTGATTTTCATCCAATGCTGAGCCTGATCTTCACCAACAAGCATATGAACTACCTGATATGTCAGATAAACTAGGTTAAAAATTTGAATGATTATATTAAATTCCTCAGCAAATTTGTGAGGATCATCAGGTACTTTGGAAACATCTTTGACTATGGTTCACAATTCACCTTTTTTTAAGCTTTGGATAACATTTGGAAGCCTCCAAAATCCCAATTATAATAGGCTTCCCATTTATTTCTGGAAATTTTAGAGCTATTGTAGTCCAGTTAGATTTTTTAAAAAAATTAGTTGGGGATTTAAAAATTAGCCTATAATGGCCACTGATATTTTAAATTGCCCTTTGATTAGGTCAGTCCATATAGTTAGAAATGTGCATGCAGTAGAACTGCAGTTTTTAAACATAAAATTGACCAGAGTTCTTATGTGTGGGGGGGAAGTGCCTTCAAAATATTTAGATAACTAGGATCCCATTGATCAGAGGTTTTACTTTAGAATAAAAGAATAATTTTCAAACAACTTACAGCTCAAACAGCTTAAACAGTTCAAACATCTCAAAACAGCTTGATGCTCAGACAGCCTGAAGGCCTAATACCAGCCAGTTCTAAGGAAACAGCTTGGTCTGGGAGGAGATAGGGTGAAGGTTTCTCAGCCAGTTTCTATAGTACAGCCCTTATTCCAAAAGAATGGGCCAATGGCTGAAAAACAGCACCTTTTCAGTGAAAAAAGCCCTGTTCCCAAAGAAATGGTCCAAAGGATCCTCAGCCATTTTCAGCTAACAGAGTCAGATCTCAAAATCAGACCAAAGTACCAAATGAGTACTCACACACAGGACAAAGTTGGAAAGAAAAAAATCTTTAGGCAGATCCTGAATAAAGCCTGGAAAGCTTCAAATGCAAAGAGGGTGTAAGCTAGAATCCAGGAGCAGGACTTACCTTTTTTCAGTGAGAAAAGCAGTAAGGTCAATGGGTTCAACTGTGGGTACTGCACCTATTTGTTCACCAGCCCTGGGGCCTTTGGGGGTCTTTTCTGGTCCTTTTATGGGCCACCAAAATGTTGACCTAATACAAATAGACTGCTAATTATTTCTCCAGCAAAAGAAAAGAACAACACACACACACAAATGAGTTTATTCAGGATCAGCAGAGAATGTCAACTTGGGTTCAGCCACATGCAAGTCTTTGCAAGGCAAGAGAAGGAGAATATTTTTACAGAGAAGGAAAGGGAGTTGGGAGGACTATAGTATCAAAGAGTCTATGGTTTTTCATTGTCTGAGGCCTTGTCAGGAAAGAGGAGTCTTTCTACTTCCTGCTGGTCTCTGCTAATATTTCAGGTAGTGAGAGCTCTACCTGTGATCTACCAATTCTATTTAACTGAAGTTTCTATTTATTAATTTTTACAAAAGTATCTATATGTTATTTTATATCTATTTGCATATATATCACCTTATTTAAATTTTTAAATTAAATTACTCTCTACCAGTCCCAAATAAAAGATCTTTTACTATACTACTATGTAGCATCACTGTTTGTCATTTTCCCTGATTATTTACCATTAATGATTCTTTCCTTTGGGTCTTCAGACTCTGTTTATTACTAGTGTCCCATTCAATTTGTACACTTTCTGAGGGCATGGAGATCTTAAGTAGAATCAACTAACATCTTAGGAGTGACAAGCCTTCCAGCTAGATAGCTAGACCCTACTGAGATGTGCCATGCTGCAGACACCTGGAATGAGATGGGGGAAAGAAACTATGTATAATATCACCATCTTGCCTAAGGCCTGGTGTTTAAAGAGCAAAACATGTTTAAGAAAAATAGATAAGACTTATTATCAGAATAAGAGGGGTGTTTTATTTCTGACTTTAGTTAAGTGTATGTCAGATTAAAAAAAATAATTAGGAGAAACAAATCAAAAACAAAACAAAAAACCAAGCTGGAGGACAAAGAAGCAATTGGGACAAGAAGAGTTAGGTCCAATTAAATTATGTAAACTGACGTCTAACTTTGTGTGTCAGCTGAGAGCTTGAGGGGACCAAATTCACTCAGATGTTGCCCCCTGCTCAGACAAAACACAATGGCAAAAAGAAATTCCAGTGAAGTTATAGTTTAAGAAGATTTGAATAGCTGAAGAGAGTTTGCAGCCATAAAAAAATGTTTTCTATTGGTTTCCTGAAAAAGGAATTTCTAAGTTAAAATATACACCTCAGGCTTATACATTATAGTCTTCAAAGTTTTAAAATAAAACTTTTCTGAAGACTAATTAACATGTACAAATTTTTCATATATTCTGCCCCAAGAAATTAACTGTAGGATCCTCCACACTTCATCTTATTTAAATATAATCATTCAGGATACTAATTTTTAAAGGTCTTATATTTGATGCCAAACACATGTAAAATAAACATGCTTTTTTTGGAAATACAGCATTTGAAAAAAATCACATTATTTCTAAAAGTAAACCAAAGTTTACTTTCAGGAAAGAGATTCTCTCTCCTGAAAGAATCTTATCTCTTTCAGATACAATGTTCAAACAGCCAAAAATCACACTAAGGGTTTGCTTTCGGGGGTTGCCAAATTAGATTAGTTTAATTCCCAGCCTCATTGGATTTACTACATGAAAGTGAAGTCACTTATCAATAAAGATGAAACTTGAACATTGTACAGGTGTCATGAGAAAAGATTGATGAGAATCAAATCCAGGAAGCCCACTGATCATATTTTGCCAGCCAAAGCAGTTCTGCAAGTTCATCCTTTTAGCCATTTGATAAAACTATTTCTACATTGCTTTAGAATGCTGAACTCATCACACCTGAGGCAGCTAACTTGAAAGGAGAATCCAAATATCTTAATTTTACCTCCCCCTAATGTCTCACTTTTTATAAAACTATAATAAGAGCAAGACCAGAACTTACCCTTGGGGACTAATTGCAAAGTCAAACCCACTAAAAGACAGCTTATTCACAAAAAGAATAATTGGAAGATTTCCTTATCTCTATTCATATGTATGTTTGTGTGTGCATTTGCTAAAATCATACCAAGAAACATATATACGAAATGTGCGAATTCCCAGTAAGCTTAATCAGAAAGAAAACCTAATTTTAGATTAGACTAAATATTGATTTTAATGTTGCAGCAGACAGCCTACGTTGATGAATAAAATGTGCACACTTCTCTGAAATGTTGCCCTTGGGCAATACAAGCCATGCTGTCTAGAGTCTTTTGGTAGTTACAATCCTCCACCCCTCAGGCCTTAGCCAATGACATATTGTGGATTGGGTAGGAAGCCCTGGCCCCTTGCCATATTGGTGAATATTTTAGCATTCTAGTATTCTTGGGAGCACTAGGATATCTGCTCCAAGGTAAATTACAAATTATTAAACTTCTTACCACTAAAAAGTAAGTACTAACATATCAACTTCTGCAGTTTGGAGATAGTATATTCTATGTTTGGAAATACTCTCATATCGTTTCATTAAGTGACATGAATGGCTGTAGATTTTGAGTGGAATCCAATGAAAGGACAAGCAAAATGTCACTTTGACCACAGGATTTATCAGATACCATAGTAACAGAGGTATCCATGGTAGGAAAACTTTTCATAAAGTGTCTCTGGCAAGCCACAAAAAAAGCTTTAGTGCAAAGCTATAGGATTCTGTTAACACTTGCAAGAGAAAACCATACAATATTCAAAAATAGCTCCTGTCATGTTAGCTAGCGAGTCTTGGTAGACCTGAGCCTCTGGCCATGGGTTGCAAATGACCTTGCAAGTCAAGTTTCCCATTCCATTGTCTTATCCTTTCAGATTCACTACATCGAGTTGTTGAGTAGGTATGGCAGCATCCTTCATAAGATGAAAGTCACACATTTGGTAATGGGCATATATAGGCTGCCTAAACAGGTAGTCCAAATACTCTTGTCAATCATCACTGTTATACCAACACTGTTGCCGTACTATGGCCTCATGGAACATTCCTTATAAAAGCTGAGGGTGGAATAAACAAGGTTTATTGTAGACTTGGTTTGTAGATGAACTAACTTGGTAGGTTGGTGTGGACTGAAAAGGGTCTGCTGCTATGCTACTGACATACTTAAATATGGTCTTAAGAGCCACTGGGAATAGATTATTCTCTAGTGGTTGGAGCTTTTGGCACTATTCCTGGTCATTCACTTGATGTGGACAGAGTGTCCTGAGTTTAGGAGGCACACGGATTCATGTGAATTTACAAATGGCTTCACTGGTCAGTCAAGAACATGGAAGAAGCCAGATTTACAATTGTGGACCAGATGTTTGGGAAATAATGATATAGCCAGACCTGTGGAACAATGTACAGATTGTAGGTGTTTTTGTGTTTCACATTAACATGTGCCAGAAACCGTCTACTGTAGAAAAAAAAGGCACAAAACCAAAAAACAAAACAAGTAGACAGAATGATTTGGCCAGGGTTTATGAGTCTCTTTTCTCAGTCACCTCACAGACTGTGCAATGGAGTACACAGGTGGCAGAAGTCAAATCTATGCTAATACCCATGAGTGTGTGATCAGCCATTAATGCTTTTGAATATCTGACCTGTCAGCAAAAATGAAACCGAGCCCCCAATCATCTCTACACTCACAGAGATGTACAAGACACTTGTCAGCAAGTTGATTACATCAGAACTGTTCTAAATTATATTTGAAACTACATTTTTATATTATATAGAAGCATAGCTTCTTCACCTTTCTTGTGCTTCTTACCTCATTCCATTATCAATTTTTGCTAAGAACATTCCTTTAAAAAATAAAATATTTATAAGTTCCCATCTCAGAATCTGCTTCCAGAGCATCTGCCCTAACACAAATGAACTTACCAAAGATTGTGATTACAATCCGCTAGTTCAATACACAGACAGATGTTCTAATTTTTTGCTTGGTTGATTAACTGAAATCTCCACTCAACTGTGGCTTCCTATAAATGAATTTGAAAGACAGAAACTACTTGCTGAGAGGAGAATAAAGAATCTAAAGACTTAGGAAATAGCCATGTGACCTCACCCCTTAATATATCTCTTAAACAGGTGCAGAAGGTACCATTTTAACCTTAAAGTTGATACATTTATTGGCGAGAGGAGTGACAGCATCTTTGTAATATGTCACTGTAGTTGTTCTCTGTAGGTAAAATATGTTGCAGTTGGAACAAGGATTCTTATTTCAGCAAAGATAAGGGATTTTTGAGCTGTTGAGGCCAGGTGACAACAGTTAGACTTCAGAGGCAAGGTAAGCATGGAGTCCATATTCAGGTTGACCACTGCTGCGATATTTGTGGTGGGTAATAGATAACTAGTTTCCTAGTTTGTAAATGTACAAGCAACCCACAAAGTAACACTGGGTCTGTTGATTAAGTAAAGCAACTATGGCACAGATTTGAGTTGCCTTAAAAAAGACAATGATCTTCAATTTTCCAGACCCATCTCAATTCTCAGACCCCGAGTCAATTGAAAAAGGGAGAAGTGGGAATATTTGAGACAATATCCTTCAACAGTGTTAAAACTGAATGTCTTATTAATAGATGATATGCAGTCAGGATATTCCTAAGGGAAACAATTCATTGGAGAAAGAAAATATCTAGATCCTATGGAGATTACTGTACAAAAACCATGAGTTAAAAGCTCATCTCCTGGGACACAAAACATCATAGTAGTTGAAAAAGGAAGGAGCAGCATGTCATAGTAAGAACGTCCCTTCCTATCAAGGGGAAAGTTGAGAATATTTTCAGTGAACACGCTTCTGCAATGGCTCACCTGCTTTGACAAAGTGACATGTCTCCTTGCAACAGAGTAGTACCCTATCCACCAGCCAACTGTCTCTAGATATATAGGCCTGGAAGAATGTGTAGACCCTCCAAATTGCCCCGCCCCTGTTCCTTTGGCAGCCCCTGTGGCTTGTAGGGAAGGAGTGGGGAAAATTTTCACTGATAACCTAGCATACAGATGGGTCTACTCAGGGCAACCCATCCACATGAACTGCAGTCCTTATTCGGCTCAACACTGCCACCATCTGGATGAAAACAGGAAGAAACTCCAGCAGCTAGTGAGCTAAACCCAGAGCAGTTTGGTTGGTGATAACTCATGAGACCTGGCCATTACCCCTTGGCACTGACAGTTGGGCTGCTCTAATGTGATTAAACCTATGGCTTGGGTAATGGGAAGCCGAGGGGTGTATAATTATGAATAAGGCCTTGTAGGGTTGGGATATGTGCAAAGACGTTTTGGTTTTCTTTTAAGAGCCTGAGGCAATCCTCGCTACCTTCCACATTCTGGCTCTTAAGGCACTGACACCCCCCCACACACAGAGAAAATCAGGAAGCTGATGTCATAACGTGAGTATGAGCTCTAGCAACTGACCCTTCAGGAGATACAGAAGATTGGGTCATAGGAAAAGCAGCCACTATAGCCCCCAGGTGGGATGATGTATTGCCAAGGATGTAGGATTGCTCTTGAAATACAGTGATTCTGTTAATGCAGTGAATCATGTCCTGTGTGTTTCTAAACAATGCCCAAGACAAATACCAAAGGAACCTGAGGGCACCCACCAGAGCTCCCAATCAGTGAGGGATTGGCAAATTGATTATATTGGTCCTCTCCTTCCAATGAGAGTTGTAAGTATGCCTTGTTTTGTGTGGACACCATGTCTGGCTTAATCCAGGCTTTGCCCTGTTGGCAAGTAAACCATGTTGCCACCATTATGGGATTAGAGAAGCTGAGTACCATGTATGAATACACTCATCAAATAGAGAGGAACTGGGGGAGGGTCACATTTCAAAGATCAAGATGTGTCAGACTGGGGAGCCCTGCCAAAATACCCAACACCATAAAGTTACGGATCTTACGAGACAACCATTGCCTCAACTCTCACCATGGATCATCATGCTATGCTGCTTGCTGAGAACACCAAACTCCAGAATGCCTGGGAAAGGCGTTATCTGCTGGAATTTGCAATGACACATCCCATTGGGATGGGTGGGTTACTTTGAACCCCTGGGAGATGGAGAGCTACTCAGTCTCCCCTGGGATCCCATTGTCCTTCTGCAAGTGGAACCTGTTGAAACTCACTATACCTTGAATGGAATGTTCACCTCCTCACACCTGACAGTGCTGCCTCCTCGGCCAGCATGTATGGTATGCACAACTAGGTCAACTTCCTAAAGCTGCCAACCTTCTTCTCCTAAAGGTAAGGTGGGCACATTCTGTTTTCCATTGGTATGATCATTTGGCTGCCATCTTTGTTCCCTCCATTGGCTGGAGGATATTATAGCAAACATAGAAGCCCTTATTAAATTCACCCAGTAAGCCTCAAATGATAGCCACCAAAGCCTGTCTTTACTGAATGCTAAGATGTCTCTAATGAGAACGGCTGTACTTTAAAATAGGATCCCTTGGACAGTATTATTGCCTCGCAAGGAGGCACCTGCTAATGTATCATCATTATTAAATCACATGAGAACACAAGTGAATACCCTGAGGGGATCTGACCCCCAGCCTAGGGGACTTAATAAATCGGTGGTTCAAAGCATGGGGCTTTTGGTGGAAAAAAAAATTTGCCTATTTTGGGAATCATTATTGTAATCCATGTTTTCTCTTGCAGGTGCCTATATTGTTTGTGTGATATCTGCCTCCAATGACAGCCAGATAGCTACTAAACAAGCCACCTCCACGTTAATGAAAGAGCCTATTGTCCACTCTGGGAACTTTGTGCAAGAAAGGGGCATGAAAGTTTGTAAGAACTGGTTATGAGGGGCAAAATGTTGGAGAAGGTTGTATCTACCAAGCTTATTCACTTTACAACATTTGCCACTGCTGATATAATGCAGAAATAATTGTTAGAGGAGGTCATTGAGGGGTCATTAAGGTTGACCCTTAAGCTGGACTGGGCAATCGGAGGCTCTTCACCCTTTCCCCTGTCCTTGGAATGTACACTGCCCACTCTTCCTGCAATGGGATCAATTTTCAGGGATGCAGTCTTAAGAGAGCAACGTGTTGTTGAGACCATCTGGATGGTATAGGTGACTGAGTCCCATTAAAGACTCTATATAAACTTACAATTCTGGTGGGCAAGTATAAAGATCTATTCATCTTGCAGCCACCCAAGACAAGCCTCATATGTAAGTTCACTTGCTTATTAAACCTGCCACCTACAAATCTGGAGTGGTCATTCTCTTTCTCTGGCCTCAACTTGCCTTCCATATACATGAGCCAGTTTCAGCTTTTACCAGGGAAGCTCCTGGGGTTTTGAACCAGAAGTAATGCACATCTAGGATATATGGAAGCAGTGTGTGTGTGTTCTCCTTACAATTCTACAGTGGTTTGGCATCTTTGATATATAGGCTCTTGATACCAAATATTCTCTTTAGATTTTCTGTACTGGAATATTCTACTTAAACAAGTTCGAAAGACATAGACAAGGACCCTATTATTTTAAAGCAAGGCCATATTCTGTACAGAAAGTAGATATTCTATTTTTGATAAACTGCTCTGGGCTTGCTACTGAGCCGTAGAAAGGATTGAATGATTGACAAAGAACATCAGGTAACAATTTGAACTGAGTTTCCCATCATGAACCTGGTGTTATCCATCAGGCTATAAAATAGTGCATCATTAGCAGCGTTTCATTACCAAGTTGAAGTGATATATGAGGGGCAAAGACAGTAATCTGAAGGCAAAATTAAGTTACATGAACTTGTAGCTCACATTTCTCATGTACTTACTCCTGCCAGGATATCCCTACTGCCAAAGCTCACACATTTATCTTCTTTGGCATTTTTCCATAATAATTTAACTGAGTTAAATGACTTTTTGAATATGGTTAAAAGTACAAGATGATTCTGCATTATTTGGTGACAAAGCTAGAAGTGAATTTTTGGACACTATAGTTACAGTAGTAGTAATTCCACTTGCAGAGCAGTAGACAGTGGGGGAGAATAATTTGGTTTTTTATTGGATAAAACTTACCTGTTCTCTTTGTTTGGCAAAAAAAAAAAAAAAAGATAATCTGAGATAAAGATTTATGGAATGTCATGGGGAAAGGTCAATGGTTTTGTCAATATTTAGGAATTTTTAACACAAGCTATTATAGGATTAGTTAAAAAGACATTTTTAGAAAAAAAATGGCATAGGAAGTCAAATTTAAAAATAAGTGTGATTGAATGTCTGTCCAAAGCTTTCTATTGCACATGAGACTTTCAAAAATCAGATCAATAAGATAATCTATCCTGTGAAAGTCAGTCTTTTTCCCTATCTTTAATGCTTTTGAAATGGATGTGCAAACTGGATGACCTTGCTATCATGTGGTCATCAATAAATTTTTTTTAATAATAACGATCTGGCTACCAGTCCGGTTGAGTGCTCAATATTGCCAACAGCCAAAGCAAAACTAGCCACTATCATAGTACCAACAGCTAATGGAGGCCAGTTGATTCCATTGCATCTTTGTCCTTCATGGATGATAAAACAGACATATTGTATTGTGTTATAATTTGATTTTGCTTTCCTGCTGACTACACATTTGTCTATAACATCATTCATTAACCTACCAAAATGTCATATAACTACACATTTTATGCATAACTATTATTACTTCTAAAATATGTATTTTGTTGTGGAGAATTATGGAAATAGGTAATTTCCTTGATATATGCTGATCTTAGCTTATACTAGATCATCTACGTGAAGCTGGGTTTACGAAATAGGAAGAAATTTTAAAAATCCTTCGGCTTCCCTGGTGGCGCAGTGGTTGAGAGTCTGCCTGCCGATGCAGGGGACGTGTGTTTGTGCCCCGGTTCGGGAAGATCCCACATGCCGCAGAGTGGCTGGGTCCGTGAGCCATGGCCGCTGAGCCTGCGCGTCCGGAGCCTGTGCTCCGCAACGGGAGAGGCCACAACAGTGAGAGGCCCGCGTACCACAAAAAAAAAAAAAAAAAAAAAAAAAAAAAAAACCTTGTAAGTTTGAGGTCAAGTCTTATATGATAAGGCACATGTTCTGAACCAGGAAGTAATATATGTCCCTGTTTCTCTGACAGGCAGAAGATATGGATAGTCCCCCCAAATATTATATTTAATAAAAGACATTTTTTACATCACATTTGCTTCATTATAATCTGTAGTGAATTGAAAATCATAGGTTTCCTCAAAAGAAATAATTCCACCAAAAGCATAGCAAAACATTTTATTGAATAAAAAGTTCAGAGTGACATTTCAGCATCTTATGCCACTGAAAAAAAAATCAGCTAATTATCTATCTATCTATCTATCTATCTATCATCTATCTTAGCCTGTTCAGACTGATATAACAAAATACTGCAGACTGAGTGGTTTATAAAAAAAACAGAGATGTATTTCCCACTCTTCTGAAGGTTGGGAAGTCTAAGAACAAGACATCGCATACTTGCATTCTGTTGAGGATTCTATTCTTGGTTCATAGCTGGCACCTTCTCATTGTATCCTTAAAGGATGGAAGGGACTAGAAAGCTCTCTGGGATCTCTTTTAGAAGGGGCTAATTCCATTCATGAGGGCTCCACCTTCATTACCTAATTACCTCCCAAAGTCTTCATCTCCTAATACCATCGCATCAGGCATTAGGCTTTCAATTCATACCACAGCACAATTTAAACATATAGATATAGACATCAAGATGATGGCAATATGTGTGCGTTATCACTGTGTGTTTGAAACTTAGAATCCCGAGGATGTTTCATGTACTGTCAAATCCTCTGAAAGGCAGAAGTTAAAGGAATTGGAAGCAGGTAAAACTATACAAAGGTAGAAATGTGCACTGCTCTGTAAGATAAGGATGCCGAGATACTTATTAAAGGTATTATTTACTTGCCTGTGCAATGTATATATTTGTGTATTTAAACTGATTTCTCTTGATTTCCACCTTTTCCTGTATCTCTCTTGGACACAATGTAAGGATGCTTTCATGTTTTCAGGATCAGTTAACTCCTGAGAACTCTTGTTCTCATGGATTTCTTGTCATGGCTGCAAGTCCTGTGTCTGTTTAGGTGAGTTATGTTGTGCAAGCTAAGGGGTAGACAGTATTGGGTAACTGTCAGTATAATTGGTTTACCAACAATTATATACACTTTTCCTCTGTTTGGGCAAAGTTTAACTTATGAGGTTCTATGACTCTCAGAAGTAGAAACAAGGATAATACTTTTCTAGTATTTAGCTCTGGTTGAGGCATATAATGTAAAATACTTCAGTTAGTACTTCTTCATAGAACTTCTATTTGGAAACTAGGGTCATAAAGAAACAAGTCTCCCATTAATTTTGTTCTGTAAAACATAGCAGCAGTGTTATCATATTCAGTGACCACTCTGAAGAATGTCAGTGTTCAGAATAGCATTAAAGAATCTTCACTGTAATAGTCTTGTGATGAAATTTAGGCAACACTCCTGGCTGTGTAGCTGCCAAACTTGATTCTTTTGGATTTCCTTGGAAATTTGCAAGTGACTTAATGGCCATTTAATAAATGTCTTCCCTAATAAAACTAGCTAGTGTGGGTTTATTATCTTTAGTTCAGAAATCATAATAGCATCAGTCTCTTATACCCCATCAAATACTTTTCACAACACCTGAGATTCCCTTATTGTATTGTAATATCCTATCTCTACATCTTTCTCCCCAGCTAAAATATAGATTTCATAAGAGCAGGGACTAAACCTAACCTGTTTTCCAAAATTTTAATCTTGCCACATAATACAGAGACTGGCACAAGTTAAGTGTTGACAAATATTTATTAAGTAAATTAGATTAATTTCAAAGTTGCAAACACATATGTATAATAAATGTTCACATTTTTTATTTCTATTTGCTCCATCATAATGCCAGAATGTGTTTTCTAATGGATAATTGCCTTATCTAATATATAATAGGAAATTAATTAAAAACATTTCTGGTGGAATGCAATGTAAATATTTCTATAAATGTTGCATTCAGCACAATTTGCTCTAAAAAGAGGAGGGTTTATGGGGAAAATTTGGTTTAGGGTAAGACCACTAAAGAATAGATGCTAGTTTGTAACCAGGGCACTAAATAAAACAAAACAAGCCTAATAAAATTAGTAGAAAAAAAACATTTTAACATGTTAATTTCCTAATAAATAAACACTGAGATACATAAAGGACTTTACTTTTAAAGAACAGGTGAAACTACTTGAGCTTAGTGAATTATCAGGAAAAAAAGCACAAAATTCACAAAGATTTGTGTAGATTTATGCAATAAGCACTTCTAAGACAAAGCTCAAGGCCAGCGTGGCCACAATATAAGAAATACAAGATAAATGAATATACAGATGACTGTATTTTGCCGCTGCTTGTATAATTTGGTTGTTTAATGTATTCTGCATCCACCTAATATCACTTAATGGTGCAAAACAGTGAATTGGGAAAAATAACCTATTAATCAATGCAATTTTTTCTTTATACTGATGTCTTTTTTATATTTACCAGTCACATTCAAGTCTCTTAACAATTTTCAACTACCCCTCAATATTATTAAAATAATGTGTAAATTATATGATGAATGAAATTAATACCTTGAAAGTCTTAAAATATCCTATGATGGGTAAAATTTTAAATTATTAAAATTATTTTCATCTATGGAGTTCCTACTGTGCTCCAGGTATTTTGGTAGACACCTTTTCTATATAATTGGTAATCCCTAAAACAAGCATGTATATTTACTATTACTGACAGAAGCCATTCTCAGACTGGAGGCTATGCCTCATTCTGCAAATTACATCCTATTCTCATGCATTAGAAACAAAAAGACATACTTGGAAAGTCACTTCAGAATTGTATTTCATACTCCTAACTGCAGTATTCTTATATATCCTTTATTATGAGGCAGCAATATTTAAGGATCTGATTCTTTGGAGACAATAAAGAAATATACCCAAATCTAAATTCAGTCAGCTAAAGTAAAGGCAGACAGGATATGTATAAATGCAAAACAATTACCACCTCCCACACCCATACATATTGAGATATCATTTTGTTCAGTTTGTGTAGAATTTGAATTTATATATTCTGCAATAATGTCTCCTGGAACTTAAGTATCAACCTGTGGATGATTTTATAGCTACTTTCATTTCCCTGTTACATGATCTGAAATATAAAATACTATATTTCCTGAAACATAAAATGTAATATTTTCTGAAAATATAAAATGTTATATTTTCTAAAACATTAAAAATGCATGTTTTCTGCCTTCCATTTATGGACTCAGACATTTTAAAATCCATGCTCCAAACATACCATTTCATTAATACTATGAAGTCCTCAGCAGAAAAGTAAAATTAGTTTTTGTTTTCTCCATAAAATTGTACCTACTGATAGAAACAAGGCAGTAAAGAACAAACTGTACATAAAGGTTGTGGAAAACCAGAAAAGAATTCCCCATATAATGTAAGGTTAATGAAGGGCCCGTGTGAGCATCAAAACCCATGGGCTTTGCAATAGGAAAGACTTTAGTTTCAATACCCTTCTACTTTTTATTTGTTGCAAGATCATAGTAATATGTTTAGTTTCTGAAAATTTCGTTGTACACACCTGTTGAAGCTAGTAATTAATCATTTAATTCTTTTGATTTTTCCTTATGTTGGATGTGCCCAATATTATAACACACACATGCACACACATTTAAATAATTTTCTTCCTCCTGTCTCTTATTCATCCCCTTATTATTACGTATTCCACTGGCTTGTACTACATGCCGATACCTTCCTGTAAATTAAACAATATTCCTTTACTATTTATCCAACAAGTATATAATTTATTTTTTAAGAATATCAGGTTTTGTGCGAATTTTTGATCAAAATGGATAATTTGCATTAAATAAAGCACTTTTAAATTCCAGATAGGCAGAAACTCAATACAGGCATACCTTGTCTTATTATGCTTCACTTTATTGCATTTAACAGGCACTGTATTTTACAAATTGAAATTTGTAGAAACCTGGTATTGTCACATGATGGTTAGCATTTTTTTAGCAGTTAAGAGTTTTTTTCATTAAGATGTATACAATTTTTTAGACATAATCCTATTGCACACAATGGACTACATTATGGTATAAACATAACTTTTATTTGCATTGGTAAAACAGAAAATTTGTGTGACTTGCTTTATTGTAATAGTCATTTTATTTGGGTGGTCTGGAAATAAACCTGCAATATTTCCAAGGTATGCCTGTAAAAGCAAACTTAAGATTCGTGGGGCTATGTAAGCTATATTGACACCAACCTTCATGTGCTTTTTCTATGAAAAGAAATAGCTTTTGACCCTGGCTGCATATTAGAATCTCTTAATAAATATTAAAAATATTGTAGTCTGGCCACATTATCAGAAATTTTAATTTAATTGGCTGGAATGGAACCTAATAACTCCTATATTTTATTTTATTTTATTTTATTATTTTTCATTTTTTTGCAGTACGCGGGCCTCTCACTGTTGTGGCCTCTCCCGTTGTGGAGCACAGGCTCCGGACACGCAGGCTCAGCGGCCATGGCTCCCGGGCCCAGCCGCTCCGCGGCATGCCGGATCTTCCTGAACCGGGGCACGAACCCATTTCCCCTGCATCGGCAGGCGGACTCTCAGCCACTGTGCCACCAGGGAAGCCCTAACTCCTATATTTTAAAACTTAACATTTAATTCAAATAAAAATCAGGTTTGAGAACTACTAAGGCCATTAACAGGGTATTAATATGGTTTGTAATTACTGAAATATTGTTGATATTCAGGCATGTTTGTTGAATTCTATCAGCCAAATTTCTAACGTGGCTCCTAAGACTTCCTTGTGCACATCCTGTAGATCCTCCTCCCTTGAGTGATGGCAGAACTTGTGAATATTATGATATTTTCCCTCTCTTGAATAGCTTACCTCATCTGAGGCTCCAATTTAGGAGACTGAATGCAGAGATTTGAAGCAAATGAGATTCTCCTTCTAGCTTTAAAAAATAAAAAATAAAAAAGCTGCCATGTTTTGAGAGGGGCTTGTGACTAGGACCTGATGGTAAGTTCTAGGAGCTGAGAGCAACCCTGCCCATCCATGATGGTAAGTTCTAGGAGCTGAGAGCAACCCTGCCCAAGAGCTCACAAAACTACAACAACTACAAAATTTCTGTCCCATATCTGCAAGGCACTGAATTCAGCTAACAACTTTAATGAGCTTAGAAGAGAAGCCTGAGGCTCAAATGAGACCATGGGTCTGACCAACAGATTGATTTCTGTCTGGTGAGACCCTGAGCAGAAGATCCAGTTAATCCCTGCCTGGACTCCTGAGATGATAAATTTATGCTGTTTAAGCTGCTAAATGTGCGGTGATTTGTTAAGGGCAGTGATAGAATGTGTATGAGTCAGCAAATACCTATTTTTGTATTTTTATGATATTCCAGTGATTTCCCTATCATCATTTTTATTCAGACTGAGATCATTACCTTCTAATCCTTTACTTTATTTTCTGTTCAACTCTTAATCTTTCAGTAGTTATTAGCCATGAAATGGTGTTGAAAGATAATTTGATGAGAGAAGCTACTATGAATAAAATTAGTGCATAGTTGTCAATTCAATTATAATGAAGACATTCAAAAGATGTAGACATTTTGTAATCTGGTGTAGGTACAAATGACTTCAAATTTTAAAAGGAAGGGAGAAAATTGCTTATTAAGAACATTAGTCATACAAGGAAAATTCTCTTCCAAGCAATCTCTACTTACACTAGA
Organism: Phocoena sinus; assembly: GCF_008692025.1. Taxonomy (NCBI): domain Eukaryota; kingdom Metazoa; phylum Chordata; class Mammalia; order Artiodactyla; family Phocoenidae; genus Phocoena; species Phocoena sinus. The sequence goes on from NC_045765.1 coordinate 158,040,692, forward strand.
ATATTGTAATAAGTAAGATGGTTACAGAGAAACAAATCCAAGCAAGCATTGGCAACAGTCATCACTGTGGGTGTAACATATGCTTAACATGTATTGAAATAACCAGAAATGTTTGAGGACAGAGCTTTGAATTACTAGCTCCTTCTCAATAAAATTTGTGAATTTGAATATGTGTGAATCTGAATATTCCATTGTACAGCAAATTGTTATATTCCATTATGAATATGCTCTTGACCTTCCACTATTATTGATTAGTGCTTGTAAGGATGGGGATTATCCACTTCAGAGCTCTTCTCTAAATAATACATGTCAGAAGAATTCACAGTTTGCCTGACTTTTCTATGGTATTGATGCCCAGAAATTTTTTATGCTTTTTGTTATTTTTCTCCCAATGATTAAAAAAAATAATATCCTTTGATGTCTTAAAGATCAGAGAGTTATAAACATTATAAATACTTTTACTCACCATCCTTTTCCTGTTTGCTGCCCCCCCCCCCATAATTTGCTCATATTATCCTTAAGTCTCAAAAGAGTGTGAACTAAGGCATTTTTAAAGCCCAAGATAAGTTAAAGAAATGACTTTATATTCTAGTTTTTGTCAATAGCACTTGCATTTCCTCCCACCCCCATTTTATGAGACTAAAATAAATAGTATGATAGTGAATCAGTTTTATTAATGTGCTCATATTAGAACTATCTTCTGCTTAGTAATGAGAGTATATTCAATACAAGTCTTTAAACACAACCTTTACTCTCTAAACATCCTTCCACCTAAATATTTGTTTGTAAACTAAAATAATATGCATTATATGATGCTCAATAATGTCCTTAATACAATCCACATGATTTAAAACTATAAGGCAAGTTGCTCTCTACCCTATCTTTCATTTTTGTCAATAACCAGATGCCCATGTTCTCCTCTAATTTAAGCCAGCTACTCTATTCTTTAAGGCTAGTGTCTTGGCTTACCTCATAGGATTTCTCAGCCTGATACCATTGATTCCAAATATTTCTCTTTCTTAAATTACATTAAATTACATTGAGGCTCTTCATGAAAGTGAGTATTTTATTATGAACTTGTAATCAATTAATATTCTGGGACACCTATTCTACCTTGAAAATATTCCTCAAAATTGAAGGCAATGTTCCATTGTTTTCCAGTACCTAGTGTTCCTATTGAAAAATCTGCTGTCATTTTGATTCTTATTCCTTTATTATTAAATCCTGTCTTTGCTGGTGATGGTAGCAGTGGTCTAGGCACTCTTGATAATAACCTTATTGTTATATTATGATGGTGTTAATGAATTTTAAAAATCTCAACACAAAAGTTTCTCAATTTCCAAGATTTCATCAGTGTTCTCAGATTATTTCAGTATCAAAACATATAATTCTAATTTCTATATGAATATTTTCATGTATATTAAATATAATAATTGAAGTTTTATTTGTTTTCATCATCCAAAGTATTGATTACCTTTATCTGGATCACTCAATTTGAAGTTGATTCATCTTATTTACTCACTTGGGAAATGGTACTAAACAGAAATATGCTAGCTATGAGTACAAGTTTGGTGCTTTTTGACCAGCTTTCTTTTCTTTAGGTTGATGTGAGAACAGGCAAGAAGAAAATTCTATGCTAGAAGCAAAGGAAAATGAAACTGCTGTTTTGTCTTCCTTGTATTTTCTGTATTTCAATGTTACTAGGTTAGGTCTCTTGCTTTTAGTTGCTCCATAAGCACGTGAATCTGCACCTTCATTAAATCTCCAGCTTCATGTATGACCTCTTTCTCTGCTTTCTGTCTGCAACAATTTCAATTTTTTTTTAAAGTTGATGTTTATTAACTGCCACTTTATTTTGTGAAATATTGCCATTTATTCTTTTTTTTTTTTTTTTTTTTGCGGTATGCGGGCCTTTCACTGTTGTAGCTTCTCCCGTTGCAGAGCACAGGTTCCAGATGCTCAGGCTCAGCAGCCCATGGCTCACGGTCCTAGCCACTCCACAGCATGTGGGATCTTCCCGGACCGGGCCACGAACCCGTGTCCCCTGCAACGGCAGGCAGAATCTCAACCACTGCGCCACCAGGGAAGCACTGCCATTTATTCTTAATGCATGTCATTCATTTCATTAAGCTATATTTCCTTTCTGTGAAGTCACACTAATGGTACATTGGTTTTTATATGACTCAATTTGAAAAAAATAAAAAATGGCAGTGCTATATTTTGATTCCTTATATTAAGAAAAATGTAGTCACTTAAAGAATGCATAAAATAGTAATAAAGAGAAGTTGAGATTGATATAAAAATTTTTGGAAAGTTATTTTTTTAATGCCTTCATATTGAATAGATTACACAAAATATCTAGAATTTAAACTCTTTAAAAGTATGGACCATGTCTTCATTCATCATATCTCTCTTCCTGGTGAAAGCATTGAATAGGGTATCAATAAATATCTACCAAATGAGCAACTTTATAGACGCTTTAGTTTTAAAAGTCTTTCTCTCTCTCTTTCTTTCTCTCTCTCTAAGTCACAGGCACACAGAGAAATTAAACATTACAACAAACATAGTCAGGTCTCTGTCTCTAAATGTATGAACAATTTTACTTGTAAGTGGGATGATTAGAGAAGAAATTCTAGTTAAAGGAAAGGGAGAAACAGAGAAGTTAGAAAAAAATTAATCCCATAATTTATATGGCTGGCACAACAGGAAAACTCCAACCTGTTTCTTAAGCACTCCATCCACAAGAAATGAAGTGGATACTTTTATTTTGTTGAACAAATGTATATGTAATAATGCCTGCTATGAGTCAGTCATTGATCTAAGCATGTTGCAAATTTTAATCCACTTAGATTTCATAACACACTATAAAATTAATTTCATTTTATATATGAAAAAACTAAGGCACAGAGGGTTTACATATTTTGTTAATGGTCTTAACAGCTAGTAAGTATTGGAGCCAGTGCTGAATTTAGGCAATTAGATTTTTACTTTCATGAGTTTAACCATTAGTCTGCACTGCCCTATATGAGTATTTAAACACAGAATATTAAAGTAAAAAAGCCCAACAATGTAGATACCATATGACTGTTTTTATGATATATCATGGACATCAGTGTAATTTAACAAAATAAGCATCCGATTTGTTACCCGTGAATTAGTATGCTGTTTTTAAGTCAACTCACTGGGAGGAGGTTAGTGAAATGTGGATGTACTTTACTGTGCATTGTTTTAGACTGATGTCTCCTTGGTCTTTAGCAGACATCAAATAAAATACATTAAAGCAGCACTAATAACTGCTATGAAATTATGCATGTATATATACATATACATATGTATACATGTTCACAAACATATAGATATGTATCACTATATATAAAGAGTGAAATAAAAATAAAACTTTTAATAAACAAATTTAGAAGAAAACATAAATAATAAATGGACTGATATTTAACATATATCTTAATCAAAAAGTCTTAACCTTATGCACACATCTGCCCCTTTCCATATTTAACTTATGTTTATAATAATTGGTAAACTTATTCAGAGCAAGGATCTTTTATTGAAACACACAGACACACTTGCATAGGAGCATTTATAATTTGGCCTAGAGATATGGAAATGATTAGAGAAGATATAATGCTTCCTAAATTACATATCTTCATTCACTTAAAATATGTTTGCTTTCATTCTCTCAAATTATGGATCATTAGTTAATTGTCTTTATGATCTTTAGTTTCAGAATAATATATAGACTTGTTTCAATTTAACAACTATGAAATTAATTCTATGATATAGGTTACTAGTTAAGGACTTCTTGATATCAGGAGCTATATTTTGAGGACTTAGCCCAATATTTTGAGTGCATTTTGGAGTTCATGAATCTACAATGCACACATGGATGGCCTTATGTTTCTTCACACATCCTCTGATATCATCTGCAAAATTTTCATGTATGTGTATTTTGTATATGCATTAGTGTATATGAGAGAGAAAAAAAGAGGCTCATTAGATTTCCTCTTTTTAAATTTATCATGATAGAGGAATTTTTAGTAACAAAATGAGAGTTTGATCTCAATATTAACTGTCTGAAAAATTCTTTGCATAACTTGCCTAATTTCCAATCTTTTAATTTTAAACGAATTTAAAGCATTCATGATTACAGAGAATTATTTTACAGTTTACCATTAAAATTACTATTCATATTCAACCCATTAAATAATAACATTTACAAGGCTACAGTTATTGTTTGAAAGTGTTAACAGTAAGAATTTACCAAACATAATTGCTGACATACAAGAAATGCTTAATAAAATTAATGCAATCTGACAATATAATTTATAATAGCTAAATAAATAATTATAATAATATAGTTATATTTCTTTATCTCTTAACTCTAAAACACCTTAAAAATTGTAGATTTGATATTGCCTACTTCCCTCCTGGTTTGTTGAAGGATGTTAATATTTAATTTGCACTACAAAGGTGCCAGGACCTTCCAAGATGGCAAAGTTAGTCTGAGCTCATCCAAAAATAGTGCAAAACACAATACAAGGAGAGTATAAGGTTATGTAGGGATGAAGTGGAAAGTTGAAACAAAAACAGTTTTTTACAACAATCTTGCAGAAGATTGTAAGTGGCAGGATAAGAAATCCAGGTTTAGTTAGGTCAGCGGTGAGAGACCATTGAGAAAATTTTAGCTGGGCAATAATAGGATTAGAACTGTGTTTTATAAAGATAAAGCTAAGAACTAGGCAAGGGATGAATTTGGAGCAGTGGAAAATTCTAAGAATTAACCAGTAGGAGACTTTCAGTAGAAAAGGGGGGAGTTGGAATAGTGGCAGAGAAATGACACTTTGTAAATGCACAACAATTATAATTTGATTTGTTTCTCATTGTATCATTCGACTTCTTAAGAAATCTCATTAAGTAGGAAAGCGCAGATGACAAAAAACTACATTTTTTATTATATTTCCACAGTCTGTGAGAATAAGTAAGGTACTTGTCTGTAAAGATTGATGAGTAGAAGCCTTTCTTTTGAAAATTAGATATATTTTTTTTCTCAGTAGAAACGATTTGTAAGTAAATATTTGGTAAATGGCAAATGATTGGTCATGAGAGACTAGTGTCAATGTTGACTAAAACAAAAAAGCAAGTTTCTGTAAAATGGGAGAATGCTTATCACAGTGAGGAGTTTATTATTGGGGGAGGAGGGGCTTGGAAAACTTTAGTTTGTTTACTTTTATTATAAGTTGAGAAAAACATATAAACATATTTTTCACACTTAGGTCTCTATTTCAAGTATTTTAGTCATCAATTGTTAAATCACATAATACAGGGTTACCTACAAGGGAGTCATATGCAATCAACTACTCATGGTAAAAAGTAAATATCACACCAGTAATATAAAAACACATGTGTAGTGTGTCAGTATTTTCATCATCTTACATGTGCTCTCTTTATATCTTTATATCTGTATCATCCATATCTATAGCTATAGCTATCTATCTATAATTTACATATTTGATTCTATTTTTATGATATACTGAAAGGTAAACTATGAGAAGTCATCAGGTTAGAGGTTACAGGGCTGGCATGGGAAGAAGAAATTGAACAAAAAAGGACACAGGAACCTTGGAGTGATGGAAATATTCTATATCTTGATCATGGTGGTGGTTGCCCAACTTTATAAATTTGTCAAAACTGTACATCTAAAAGAAAATTTAATTTTATTGTGTGTGAATAATATGCTTTATGAACCTGATTTTGGGAAAAACATGTAATTTGTTATATACACGTAACCCCCTCGCCCTGCGGGAGGGAGGGGTAAGCCAAATTAAACCAGGTGAAAATATATGGTTTCAGATTTTACCCAAAGTAAATTACCTGTGCACCCAGCTTCCTCTCTTCATGAAAATGTAATTGGCATTGGTGACCATCCATCTTAAAAAGAAAGTAAAATCATAATCACTAGGAGTCCAACAGTCTGACAAATTGTCAGATCAAGCAATTCTCAAGCAAATTCCAGGCAGAATTTTTGCTGGTAGGTTGCCTCTGTAAGAGGCTGATAAGTGAAAAGACTAGTTCACTCATTGATTCATTAATCCAAAACATTGATTAACATATGTGTCAGACTTTATTCTAGATGCTGGGTACAGAGAAGAAAACATGATAAAATCCCTCCTCTCATAGGGCTTATATTCTAGAGGAGACATATGATATACTAAAAAGTAAAACATAATACAAAATCAGCTAGTGAAATAATTAAATCAGAGCATCAATTCAGCTATGCTGAACTAGGAACTGGCTTTCATCCTCAAAATAAATTTTCAGCATCGCAACAGACTCTCCAGGACTATCAACAAACTGTTATCAATATATTACCCCGAAGTGCAATGGAAAGATTTCTTTATATTGATTTGAAGAGAGAGTGATAAAAGCCTCCTGTTTACATTATTTCTGGATAAGAAGCATCGTGTTTTACATATTTACTGTCATCCCCAATAGCCAAGAGGTAGATTTAATAATATTACATGCCAGGCACAGTTCTCAGTACTTTCACGTATATTAGGCCATTTTATTCCTGTGGAGGAGATGTCCCTCTCATCATCAGATGCAGTTGCCATTTGAGGAAACCAAAGCAGAGACCGGTAAAGTGACTTGCCAAATGTCTCTTAGCTTGTAGTAGCTGTGGAGACACCTGATCCCAGGTACCCTGGTCCCAGACTCCACATATGCCTACTCTGTATCTTTTCTCTATGTATGGTATCAGGAAGGCTATATCCCTTTGGATACACTCACAGTAAGCCTATCTGAGATGTGGTTGTAGGAAAATTGTTACCGAGTCCAAACTGCTACTGCTCACCACATGACAGAACAATAAATCTAGAGAGGAGGTGTTGGGGCAAGGAATAGAGAATTTATTCAGAAAGCCAGCAGACAAAAAAGATGGTAGACTAGTGTCCCAAAGAACCATCTTGCCTGGGTTTGGATGCTGTTTTGCGTGTGTGTGTGTGTGTGTGTGTGTGTGTGTATGTATGTGTGTTTGTGTTTCATTGAAGAAAGAAGTGCTGGTGAGGAGGTAAAGTAAAAAGGCAATAAGTTGCTGCAAATATTTCCTGGTTCCAGCCAGACTCTGGAAGAGATGTGTTAATTTCTTCTTTCCTGCAGCCATTCACAGGTGGGCCTAGTCAGGATGTTTCCTGGGAGCTTAAACAAAGGTATTTTAGCTTAACACTCAGACATGGGAAGCAGGGTTCCCAGAAATGGGCCATTATGTATACTTTAAGCCACAGCAACATTCCTTTAATCATTAACTTGTAGCAAAAGTAATAAAATACAAAGGTTAAAGTAAAATAAATGAATCCAATATGGAATCAGATTAGTTCTTCACTACCACAAAATTCGAAAGTACTTGAGTTTCAGATATATTCTTCATACTCACCAGAAAAAGTTCATGAAATTGGTTTGGGATGCCTCTTCCATACCACAAAAAGGCAGACTCTTTTTTTTTTCTTTTGATATTAAAGAACCAACATTAACAAATGTATCTGGAATGTGAGCAGTAGAGTTTTGTGTCTGCTTTATTCACTACTATCTCCATGCCTCCCTAGGACAATGTCTGGCACATATAATTGTTTCATAAATACTTTATAATACATCTCTTTGGGTTTCACTGCTAGGTATTAGTTTCTCAGATTGTTGTTTATGCATCTCTTATGTTAAAGTAACCATATTAGCCTCAAAATGGAGTTCCTCATGCCAAGTGCCATGTCAGCAACCTACAACTTAACTAAATTTCTATGCTCCACTATCTTGGAAAAGGAAGCCCTAGATCAACCAATCAGTGCTTACCTACTCAACACAAGTTACCAGACCTGGTTTCAAGACTTCCCTTTTCTCCATAAAAGGAAAGTAACCTTGTTTTAATCAACCATCAAATGCTCAGTATACCTTCCTTATCTCTGTTCAGTTTGGTCTGTAAAAATCTCTCACCTTCTACAGCTTATTGGAGCTCCTTTTTATCTGCTTGCTTGGATGCTGCCCAATCCATGAATCACTGAATAAACACCTACAAGATCAGTAAATTATCTGTGGGAAATTTCATTTTAACACTTATAACTTTTTATCTTCTAATTATGTGTGTGTATTATCCTGGTCAAATCTCCTGCGGTTTGAAATGGGGTTGGAAAAATATCAGTACATTTCAAAAATGTCATAAAGTTGCTGTTATTATATTCTAGTAAACCCCACCCTGTTATTTCCACTTCAACATTTTTCTATTGTACAAATTTTGGGGATTTGATTAGTGAGAAATCATAATCTAATTGCTACGTCCTTAGCCTGTCATGATATAAGGAAGAATATCCTACCCCATAGTTAATAATAGATACTGCTTAAAATTAACAAACTTCTTTCATCCAATTCCCCCACATGCTACCCCTGGATGAAGATGGTCAAAAGGTACAAACTTCCAGTTATATGATACATGTACAACATGATGACTATAGTTAATGCTGCTGTACAGCATATTTGAAAGATGTTAAAACAGTGGATCCTAAAAGCTCTTATTACAAGGAAAAAAATCTTTTTTTTATATATATGAGATGATGGATGTTAACTAAACTTATTGGGGTTATCATTTCACAATATATATATAAGTCAAGTCATTATGCTGTACACTTTAAATTTACACAAAGCTTTGTAGCAATTATAAATAGATATAAATCTCAATATAACTGGAAATATAAAATAAAAATACAAAAAAAAAAAGCAAAAAAAAAAACCCTCACACCAGACCCTGTGCTGGGCTATTTATATACCTGACCTCAGTAATGATAAATAACCAACATTAACACATGCATGTGGAATGTGAGTACCTTTATAAAAGTCATGTGCATTGCCTGGATAATCACACTAATTTTACAGTTGTGGAAACGAAAGCTCATGAGAGTTCTCTGTATGCCCAAAGGTCCACAGCTAATGGTCTGTCTGACTTCAAAGTCTGTGCTCTTTCACTCTGCCATATCGCCCCTGGCTCACCTCACAGTTTTGAAGCATCCTTCTGTCCTTTGCCTTCAACTTGTGACAAGTTTTTGGCTTCTTTTAAAGTGAAAATTTTAAAGGAAAATAAATTGCTTGCTCTGCGCCTCTGAGAAGTGGCATAATGTTACATTGAGAAGAGTATCAGATATGGAAAATATGTAGGCGGTTCATTCAGGCAAAAGCAATAAGTAAATTGTAGGGAATTACTGCTGGAGGTGGCAACAAAAGATGACAGTGAATCTTTTCAGTCCCTTCAAAAGTGCAGAGCAAAATGATTGGGTTTCATAATGAAGTCAAAAATTAAATATTTTCTCTCCAAGCTGATATTAAAATATTAATGTTGGCATAACTTCAGTGAATCAAAATCCAACAAATAAATATAGTGCATAACTCTAAATTTATTTTTTAAACTTCACTTCCAATAGGATGAAGTTAAAATGCATTGAAAATATGTAGGAGTATGGATTCAGGGCAAGGATATATATATATCCTTTCTCGTCTCACAGAGGAGAAAGCTTTGTGAAGATGGAGGCAGTGATTGGAATGATGTGGCTTCAAGCCAGGGAATGACAGCAGCCACCAGAAGAGATAAGGAATGGATTCTCCCATACAGTCTCCAGAAGGTGTGAAACCTTACAACACTTTGGTTTAGGATCCTGCCTTCAGAAATGTGAGAGAATAAAGGTCTGTTGTTTTTCAAGCTACCAGATCTGTGGGGATTTGTTACATCAGGCATAGGAAACATACAGATTTTGGTAACAGGAACTGGGATGCTGGTATAATAAATATGTAAAATATAAAAGTGGCTTGAGAACTGGTAATGGGTAGAGGCTGGAAGAATTCTGAGGTGTACAATAGCCATAAGAAACTAAGACACACATATTTAGACATTTTTAACCAAAAGATTTTTACATGTTTTCATCAGCATGCACTATATTTACTGCTGCTCCATAATAGACCTTACTGAGAATACTATAACTTACAATAAGAACAGAAACAACCACCTAGAAAAAATTTGATGGGCAAAAAACAACAAAACAAAATACCTACGTGGGGAGGAAATTAATGAGTCAAACCATTCATTCATGCCAATTGCTCTCTTAGTGGCTGCATAGAGTATCACCACTCTCATAATGCTGCATAAAATACAACCTTTCCTTTCCAATATAGTTCTTACACACAGACTTAAAATTTTTCTAATAGTTTTTTTTTTAATTCTGGATTTGTTAAGGTATAATTGACAAATAAAAATTATACATATATATTTAAGGTGTACAATGTGATCCAGAAATCCCATTTATGGGTATATATCCAAAGGAGATAAAATCACTATCTATAAAAGAGATACTTGCACACCCATGTTCACTGTGGCATTATTCAGAGAAGGCAAAATATGGAAACAACCTAAGTGTTCAGAGACAGATGAATGGATAAAGAAGAAGTGATATCTATATACACACACAATGAAATAGTTTTCTTAATATCAATTCCCCCGTTGAATATGTGAATTAAATGTATGCTTTTAAAAGGCTTTTAGTACTATTCCTAAGTTTCCTTCAAGAATGTTTGTACCAACGGCAACAAATCTTAATGACATTTAATTCTTATATATTCTCTCCCAACCATGAATGGACAGTATTATTTAAATATTTTGCCAATTTGTAGACTTCGTTATTTTAATGTGAATAAATTTGAATAGGAATGGGATTGAGGTAATTTAAAAACATCATGTCTGGCTTTAAAGATGGAAAGGGACTCATGTATCAAGGAATGTTGACATCCTCTAGAGGCTGGAAAAAGAAGCGTATTATTCTTCCTAAAAGTCTCTAGAAGCAATGCAGCCTTGATGGCACCTTGCTTTTAACCTGGTGAGACCAATTTAGAAGTTCTGATCTCCTGGACTTTAAGATAATAATTTTGTGTTGCTTTAAGATGGTAACTTTGTGATATTTGCCTCACCAGCAACAGGACACTAATACTACATACATACTTATAATTATTTCTGTATCTATCTAATTGTACTAATATTAAGCCAAACAGGAGTTCACAGTGCATTTCCAACTTTAATCCAGTAAAACATGGTCATTCTAGCCTTTCCCTTTTGATTACTTGAAAGTTCGCTCTTTGACAATGAGAAACCTGCCCCCCTACAATCCACCATCCATTTATTTGTTCAACCCTTGTATTCATGTAAAGCAGTTTTAAACTTGTTAATGTCTAATCTCCATGAAAAAATTTAAAAATACCAGGTTGAGTACAGTGCTTATGATAAGTTAGTTCCCTTTGTCTTTATTTAGCCTTAAACTTTCTAGTCGAACCAACGTTCTCCATAGTTTCTTCTTAGGTCATCTTGTGTTTTTATTCTCATCCCTTTAGTGTCATTGTGTCATACATTTATGATATAATTTACATTCTATCCAGGATTGAGTTTTTGTGTATGTATTTGTGGCTTGTTTGGTTGGTTTTTCAGTTTTACTTTTGAATTTGAGTTTGCACACTTTAGAGTTCTCTTTGTGATGTCCAGGTCTATGCATTTTGACAAATGTACGCAATCATATATTCACCATTTCAGCACCACAATATGGTCCCTCCACCTTAAACTTGCATTTTTAATCCTCTTTGTAGTCAAACTCTCCCCATCTACAACCTCTGGAAACCACTAATCTGTTTTACTTCCCTACAGCTTTGCCTTTTCCAGAATGTCATATGAATGGAATCACACAGTATACAGCCTGACTTCTTTCACTTAGTAAAATGCATTTAAGATCTCTCCACGTTGTGTGACTCAAAAGCTCATTCTTATGTGTGGATGAATAGTATTCCATAACACAGATATATTGCTGTTTGTTCCCCTGTTGAAGGATGTATTTTTTGCTTCCAGTTGGCTTTGGCATAAACATAAGCTTTTAACTCACTTGGTAAATACCTAGGAATGTGATTGCTGGATTATATAGTAAATTTAAATACTTATAAGAAAAAGCCAAGCTGTCTTGCAAAGTAGCTGTACCATTTTACACTTCCACCCACATGAATGAGAGTTCTTGTTCCAGAAATTGTTATTAGTTTTCTGTATTTTAGCCATTTTGATTGGTGAGCAGTGGTATCTCATTATGTTTTTAATTTTCATTTCTCAAATAACAAATTATGTTCAGCAACATTTTCATGCACTTATTCATTATCCATATATCTTCTTTGGGGGAATTTTCTGGTTTTTTTGTCCACTTGTATAATTGTGTTACTTTCTTATAGTTGAATTTTAATATAATTTTTATTGAAATCTAGTTAATTTACAACATTGTATTAGTTTCAAGTATACAGCAAAGTGATTCAGTTATATATATACAGATATATATATGTATACATATATAAATATATATACATATACATATATTTGTTCTTTTTCAGATTATTTTCCATTAAAGTTTACAAGATATTGACTACAGCTCCCTGTGCTATACAGTAAGTCCTTGTTTACCTATTTTATATGTAGTCATGTATATATCTTAATCCCAAACTCCTAATTTATCTCCCCTCCCCACTATCCCTTTTGGTAACTGTAAGTTTGTTTCCTATATCTATGAGTCTATTTCTGTTTGGTAAATAAGTTCATTTGTATCGTTTTTTTAGATTCCATAGATATCATATGATATTTGTCTTTCTCTGTCTGGCTTACTTCACTTAATATGCTAATCACTAAGTTCATCCATGTTGCTGCAAATGGCATTATTTCATTCATTTTTATGGCTGAGCAATATTCCATTGTATATATGTACCACATCTTCTTTAATCCATTCATCTGTCAGTGGGCATTTAGGTTGCTTCCATGTATTAGCTATTGTAAACTGTGCTGCTATGAACATTGGGATATGTGTATCTTCTCTCTCTCTCTCTCTCTTTTTTTTTTTTTTTTTTTTGGTTTGTTGTTTTTTTGGCTGCCCCATGTGTGGCATGTGGGATCTTAGCTCCCTGACCAGGGATCAAACCCATGCCACCTGCAGTAGAAGCGTGGAATCTTAACCACCGGACTGCCAGGGTAGTCCCTGCATATATCTCTTCTAGTTAGAGTTTGCTCTGGATATATGCCCATGAGTGGGATTGATGGATCATATGTTGACTCTGTTTTTTAAGGAACCTTCATACTATTCTCCATAGTGGCTGCACCAAATTACATTCCCACCAACAATGTAGGAGGGTTCCTTTTTCTCCACACATTTCCCAACATTTATTATTTGTAGACGTTTTAATGATGGCCATTCTGACTAGTGTGAGGTGATACCTCACTGTATTTTGATTTAATCTCTCTAATAATTAGTGATATTGAGTGTCTTTTCATGTACCTGTTGGCCATCTATATGTCTTCTTTGGAGAAATGTCTATTTAAGTCTTCTGCCCATTTTTTTTTGATTAGGTTGTTGGTTCGTTTTCTGATATTGAGCTGTATAAACTATTTTTATATTTTGGAAATTAATGCTACTTGTCAGTAGCATTGTTTGCAAATATTTTCTCTCAGTCTATAGGTTGTCTTTTGTTTTGTTTATGGTTTCCTTTGCTGTGCAAAAGCTTTCATATTTCATTAGGTCTCATTTGTTTATTTTTGGTTTTATTTCCATTATTCTAGGAGGTGGATCCAAAAAAATATTGTTGCAATTTATGTCAAAGAGCATTCTGCCTATGTTTTCCTTTAGAAGTTTTATAGTATCTGGTTTTACATTTAGGTTTTTAATCCATTTTGAATTTATTTTTGTATATGAGGTTAGAGAATGTTCTAATTTCATTCTTTTACATGTAAGTGTCCAGTTTTCCCAGCACCACTTATTGAAGAGGCTGTCTTTTCTCCATTGTATATTCTCACATCCTTTGTTGCAGATTAATTGACCATAGCTGTGTGGGTTTATTTCTGTGCTTTCTATTCTGTTCCATGGATCTATATGTCAGTTTTTTGTGTCAGTACTATACTGTTTTGATTACTGTAGCCTTGTAGTATAGTCTGAAGTCAGTGAGTGTGATTCCACCAGCTTCATTCTTCTTTCTCAAGATTGTTTTGGCTATTTGGGGTGTTTCCATACAAATTTTAAAATTTAAAATGTTCTGCTGAAACATGTGTCTCTGTTATGTAAATTCTCTCATATATAAATGATGAATGGGGGAGTGATGTCAATATAATGTAGAAAGAATTTGGATAATAATTTTTATTTTCTAGTATGTTAATATCTTGAAATTCCTAATGATAGTAACTGACTACAGAGTATATTAACAATGCTGATATAGCAGAAATGCAAAGTTATTCATCATACCCCTTCAGTCCACTTTCTTCCTCTTTACTCATTTTGGCCATGTGTTTTGTAGTCCTTGTCACATGGAATGTAAGATCTTGGAATATTTGTCACATTAAGTTTTCTCAATCCTTTGCATCCATTTCCATCAATCTACCTTTTCCAAACTTTTTAAATGAACTTAATGTATTTACCAAAAAATTTTATCATTAGTACCTTACACCATTTTTGACTTTGCTATATTTTTAACAAATTTAAAAATTAGTATAACTGTTTTTATTACAAAGCCACAACAATTTTGATTAGCCTGTCTTTTCTGCCAAAGTTTTTTCAACTCCCACTTAATTTTGGAAAATAGAAAGTTTTTGAGGAACACAGTATGTTGCATTATAACATGAATACCTGTACAAGAAAGAAGAAAACTCAAAAGATAGTTGTTATATTCAAGAGCAGAATTGAAAGGAAGTAGAAAGATTCTCAAAGCTTGAAAACTCAAAAATTTGTAAAAGGAAAACTTTTGTGGATCCCAAACAGTATGTTTCCTTAAGAAACAAAAAACCTTTGAAAATAAAGTTCTATTCAGAATTCTCTGTCAAATACAAAAACTCACTGTTGCCCAAAGCTCAGACTAAAGCTATTTCCTTTCCATCCAAACTTTTTTCAGTTCTCAAATTGACTCCCATTAGTTTAAGAATTGAGGCTTTGCAGCAAAATGACAAATAAATTAGTCTTAGTAATTATGCCAAGAAAAGATCTTTGAGTATGTTTCCAGTCATGTGGAACTGACTGGAAGCAAATAAGGAAGAGGCCCAAAAGTATATAAGGAATGACATATTGCCAATGAAATACCTGTCTTAAAATTACCATTTTCTGTGGGAATGTCAAAATAACATATGTATCCTCAAACTGAGAAAGTAGCAAATAGAATAGTGATCATAAGAAATAACTAACAAGAAAGTTATTTGCTTCCCAACTAGGTTCCAGGGACCATGGACAAGGGAGTCCCTCCCAGAGATCAGATCATGTTCTATTTAAGAAACCTTTTCTTCTTCAAGACAGAAGATTTGATGATCAAATATGTAGGATTTCACCCATTTTATGGATAAAATTTTCTGTGTCTTCCATGTTTCTCTTTTGGATTGAAAATTTTTAGTGCTTCTGTTTTATCCCTTCACCTCATTTTGGGGTGTGTATTTCAGTTCGGAGTTTGTGAGATCACAGAAAAACCCATCTGGAACTGACAGAGAGTGTTTGGAGATTCTGGAATGAATGAATATTGTATTGATTGAATAGGATTTGGGATATTTCCTTTGAGAGGGTTTGAGATTGTTCTAAACACAAAACGATGGGCACATTAGGATATTTGTAGAATAGAAGGCAGATTATAGCAGACACTAATTGTCCACCAAAAATTGTAATTTCTTTTCCATAGAATATAATTTTTTTCCTGTAACCAACAAGGAACTACTTTTCCCAGCCTCGACCTTCTCCTCCTCACACCCCTGCCTTTAGTCGGGGTCAAATGACTAGTCTGCTGCCATGGAATGTATGCAGAACTGATGTGTTTCACGTCTAAGCTGAGGATGATGTCAAGTCTATATCTCAGGCAACAGCACGTCATTACTCTATCAGCTGAATGTTCTTGCATAAAACTACCTTGTAGGTCAAGTGATGCAGATGGCAGTTTACAACTCTGAACAGGGCAGAATTCACCTCTTACCTCTTTGTTGAAAACCCACAGAACCTCATGCGGCTGTAATAAGGACAATTATTAAAACTGTCGCACTAAACTGTTTAAATGTAGCAGTCTTTTTACAGCAGCTAGCATTACATAAAAGATATAATGATGACATTTAACATGTTGGTTTCATTTTTCCTTCATATAATGACAAGAATCTATAGTATAATTTTACACTAGCCCTATCAATTTATAGTTTTAGGCTAACCTCAAATAAAGCAGATATCCAAATCAACAGAACATATTTTAAATGCTATAAACTTGTTGTGTATATACGTATATGAGTGTAAGGCAGAGAGAGTTCTCTTGTTATTATGTATTGTATTTCAAAAGTGGCACACATGCAAAAGCTTTTATTATTTGTATTTAATCAGGAGGTACTTGATAACTGAGATGAGTTAAATTGCATTGTGATTTTGGAACAAGGGAAGTATACACATCTGTGGCCATCTTATAAATAGCATGAGCTATCGAAATTACATTGGGGTCTTGAGGGTTAGAATGCTATTAAATTAGGGAATATTTAGCTATTATTTATAAGAATCATAATCATTCATGGATATACATGTTATTTTAAAGTGATATTTTGAATATTTGTAAGCCAGAATTTATGTATGCAAAAGATTCAGGCAAAATTATTATCTCAGTCACAATATTTTTGGCTATAACTTTACAAAAAGAGCTATAAATGCCTCCATCTATGTATCTACTTCTCTATCTATCTAATAATCTATAATCTTCATATTTTGTTCTGAAAATTACTTTACCTTAGTTATTGTCAAGATACTTTCCGATTCATAGCTGTATGTGTAAATATTGGGCACAATCTTTTATATATTTTACTTTTGTATGAACTGAAAGTGTTATGAAACAATATAGAATGACACATGTTTACCTAGATAACCACTAAATTAGGTACAGGATAAAATTTCAGTTTCCTTGTTTACAGAAGAATTACCTTCTACAAACAAACCAGAAAACTGGTTAGAATGCAGGCTCTGGTTTACATGTTTCTATGAAACAGAACATTTACATTTAATCTCATGGATGAAAAATTGAAGACATTTGAAAAGACATTATTATTTCTGAGAATAGAATAAACAACGTAAAGTTAGATGTGCAGGGTCATTGGCATTTAATAGATTAAAAACGGAAACATTCACTTTTCAGTTTCTCACACCTTATATAAATATAACTGAGAAAAGCACTTAAATTTGATTTCATTTTCTTGCCTCTCAATCTTTGCTTGCCATTTGATTGACATTCATCACTTGTTCTTGTATCCTCTTTTTTCTTGAAACATGTTTATGGTTTTAAAATGTGTTTCACTTTGAATAATCTTACATTTGGATCACCCTGAGGAAAATGGAATCAGAGAATATCTTTTATCTTTCTAGTCTTTAAAACTGTCGTAAAAATGCTCATCTGTTAGTTGTTATAGCATGGCAGGCATAAAAAACAAACAAACAAACAAAAAAAGTAAGAAGGTCTTTTAAGAGTACATACAGTGAAATTTATTCCTTTTAATTTAAGTGTAGTAGTATGAGTCTGCTATAAATATACTCATATGCCTAAGGGGAAATAGAATACCTAATCGATGGATACTGCTGTCATTATCTTGCTGTCTATTATGGGGAATATTAAGGATTAATTATATAACACAGTGAGCAGTGTCTTACACTACATTTATACAAAGCTTCAGACACTCCCATCCTGTGGTCAGTGGATAATGATTTCCCTTCCTCATCCTCTTGGACAGTGTCATTGCTTTCTTTCTCAGCACAATCACAGTGTAAGGCTTGGACAGTAAATTTATATTATCAAAAACCGAAACTCCATAATTTCACATAAATCAAGCACTTGATTAGTCAAAATGCATCTTTTCTTTCAAAAGAACAAAAACAATGTTGTATCAATTTTCTAGGGCTGACATAACAAAATACCACAAACTATGTCACTTAAGCAACAGATTTTTTTTTTTTTTTGCTTTTGTTTTGTTTGTTTTTGTTCTGTTTCCCACATCTTTATCGGAGTGTAATTGCTTCACAATTTTGTGTTACTTTCTGCCACACAAAAAAGTGAACGAGCTGTAATACACATATATCTCCATATCCTATCCCTCTTGACCCTCCCTTCCACCCTCCCTAATTCCACCCCTCTAGGTCATCACCAAAGCATCAAGCTGATCCCCCTGTGCTATGCAGCTGCTTCTCACTAGCCATCCATTTTACACCTGGTATGTATACGTGTCAGTGCTACTCTCTCACTTCGTCCCAGCTTCCCTTCCCCCAGTGTCCTCAAGTCTGTTCTCTACTTCTGTGTCTTTATTCCTGCACTTCCACTAAGTTCATCAGTACCTTTTTTTTAGACTCCATATATATGTGTTAGCATACGGTATTTGTTTTTCTCTTACTTCAGAATGAAGTGACTTACTTCACTCTGTATGACAGACTCTAGGCCCATCCACCTCACTACAAATAACTCAAATTCTTTCCTTTTTATGGCTGAGTAATATTCCATTGTATATATGTGTTACATCTTCTTTATAAATTCATCTGTTGATGGACACCTAGGTTGCTTCAATGTCCTGACTATTGTAAATAGTGCTGCAATGAACATTGTGGTACATGACTCTTTTTGAATTATGGTTTTCTCAGGGTATATGCCTAGTAGTGGGATTACTGGGTGGTATAGTAGTTCTATTTCTAGATTTTTAAGGAACCTCCATACTGTTCTTCATAGTGGCTGTATCAATTTACATCCCCACCTGCAGTACAGGAGGTCCCCTTTTCTCTACATCCTCTCCAGCAACTTATTGTTTGTAGATTTTTGATGATTGCCATTCTGACTGCTGTTAGGTGATACCTCATTGTGGTTTTTGATTTGCATTTCTCTAATGATTAGTGACGTTGAGCATTTTTTCATGTGTCTGTTGGCAATCTATATGTCTTCTTTGGAGAAAATGTCTATTTAGGTCTTCCACCCATTTTTGGATTGGAGGAACAGAAATTTATTTCTCACAGTTCTGCAGGCTGAAAGTCCAAGGTCAAGGTGTTGGCAGGGTTGGTTTCTCTTGGTTGTTCTTCTCTTCTCACTGTGTCCACAGATGATGTTTTTCTCTATGTGCAGGCAATCCTGGTATCTCTTCCTTTCTTAGAGGTATACCAGTCATATTAGATATGAGCCCACCCATATGACACCTCAATTCATCCGTACTTACTCTTAAAAGCTCTATCTCCAAATGAAATCCACATTCTGGGATTTTGGGAATTAAGACTTCAACATATGAATGGGGGGCACAGTTCAATCTATACCACATATATTTGTATGTTTTAGAAATTATTTTTAAATGCATTGATAAAGTATAAGGAAAGTAAGAATTTCTTACATGCCAGGAACTAAGGGAGGTCAATAACATTACAAAGCAAGAAGAATAATAAAGGCAATTTTCACCATAAGAAAATTTTGAGTTTTATTTTTCTGTGACCTTGTTAGAAGTCGGAAACATGAAACAAATTACAGAGCCCATACAAGTTTTAGAGTCTAATAGAAAACCACCTCCCACAGAAATATGATGAAAGTTCTACATTCTCAGTATAAAAGTAGCTAAAATATAATTGTATTCCCTCATAGGAGACATGAAAATTCTGATTAACTTATTTGGAGGTATAGAATGGATAATTGAAAAATAAGAGAGAGATTGAAAAATTATTTTTTTAAATATTCAGATTCTTAGATGGAAATTTCTCAGCAAATTACTCTTTTACCTATTTTGAATCATAAATTTTATACAGTATGTAGATTGAACAGTTGATAAACTATTATACCTACAAACACACACAGTACTGATATAGATCATTTCCAGCACCCATAGGCTTCTTTCTGATCAATACCGCCTTCCCAAAAGGTAACCAGTATTCTCATCTCTGTTACTCTTGATTGGTTTTGACTGTTTTCATACTTTAAATCAGGGCTGGGACTAGAGAGGTGCAAATGAAAGCCTTGGGACTCCAAATTCCACAGTGATCAAGATAAATATTTTAATATAAACATTTTTTAAAAAGAAAAATTATTGAAAAAAATCCACAGTGAAAAAAATGACAAAATATGAAAGTCCTAGATTTTGTACTGACAATCAAACCATTGAATTTTAGCCATATTTGTGGGTACACAGGGATATCTCAAAGTGGAAATTGCATTTCTCTGATGTCTGATGATGTTGAGTCATTCTTATTGTTTGTTTCTGATTTGAAAATATTCTTTTGTGAGAATTTGTGTATTTTTCTTATTAATCTGTGAGGAGTTTTTTGCATACTCTGGCTGTGAATCTCTATCCGGTATATGCATTTAACATTCGTGTCCTGGTTTCTTTCTTTTGCATTCATTTTGTGATGTCTTTTGATTAACAGAAATTCTTACATGTAATAAATTTGAATGTATCCCCTCTTGTTCATAATTATTGTAATAATTAGGCTATATGGTAGGCAGAGAAATGCCCTCTTCAAAATAGAAAAAGAATCACACCCTAATCCTTGCAACTTATAAATATATTACTTACTTGCAAAGGCTTTGCAGATGTGATTAATTTAAGATTAATTTAGAGGTTTTGAGATGTGAAGATTGTCTTGGCTATCTGGAAGGGTCAAATGTAAATCACAAAGGTCCTTATAAGAGGGAGGACATAATAAATTTGTGTGTTTTTTAAGATATGACATTTGTAGTAATTTGTTAATTCAGAATAGAAAACTAATACAGATTTTGATACCTGGGAGTGTGGGGCTACTATAATAAATATCTAAACATTTTGAATTTGCTTTAATGGATAGAGCATGAGGAATTTTGAGGAGCATGATAGAAAAAGCTTTGCTTGACTTGAACAGACTGTTAGCAAAAATATGGACATTAAGAACTCTGCTAGGGAGATCTCAGGAAGTGAGGTGCATGGTAGTGAAAAACCTATATTGGAATACTTACATCAGCATAAACAGACTTTTGGTAAAAATAGGGACATTAAAGGAGCATTTGGTGAGGACTCAGAAGGAAATATGTGATTGGAAACTGGATGAACGGGAATCTTTATTATACAATGGGAGAAATCTTACTTTGTTGAATTACAACCTGTAGTTATATAACAGGTGGAACTTGTAAGTGATGAACTTGGATATCTGGCTGAGGAGATTTCAAGAAAACCCTCAAGGGTGTGATCTAGTTCTTCTTGCTGCTTATAGTAAAATGCTGCTTACACAGAAAAGGAGGGAAAAACTGTTCAGCAAAAAGCAGCCACGGCTTGATGATAATGAAAATTCTCAGTTTATCCAAACTGTAAAGGATGGTAAAATTAGGACAATTGCTGTCACAAAGCTGGGTGTGCCTGGGACATCTTTGGCTTTGTATCCTGGAAGGGTCAAATATTTATTCAGTTACAAAAAGTCTCTTTGAAAAAATTAAACATATGATTCATGGATTCCCTCAGCCACATCAACATAGAAACCAGGAATGGAGATAGGCTTATTCAGGAAAGATCTGTGAAGGAGCCTTTTGTCTAATGCAATGAATTCCCCTGAAATAAATAGGGAACCCACAGGGTTATTGCAAATGCTACACCAGAATAAACACTGCCAGCATGGACTATAAGGTAAGAAGAACAAAAGAAGGCTAAAAGATTCCAAAATTCTACAGGAAGGAAACAGATGATAAAATTTATTTGCTATAAATTACATGCTATCTTCATGAAAAGGAAGAAGATTCAAGAGTGAAACCATGAGCCAGAGTATGGACCCATGAACCACAGATTATTACCAAACCTTGAAACTTGACACTGTTAGCCTAGGCTGACTTC
This sequence comes from Phocoena sinus, assembly GCF_008692025.1. Classification (NCBI taxonomy): domain Eukaryota; kingdom Metazoa; phylum Chordata; class Mammalia; order Artiodactyla; family Phocoenidae; genus Phocoena; species Phocoena sinus. Next base: position 158,062,584 of record NC_045765.1, read on the forward strand.
AAAACTATTTGACAGTTGACTCCTTTTACCTTCACTGTTTTCACTTTTGAAAGGGGTGTTGTCTATACTTGCATAAAAATGCCTGTCCCACCATCATATTTTGGGAGCATATTACTATTTTTCTAGTTTTGTAAACCACATATGGAGTGGAATTTTGTCCCAGGAACAATCTTACCAGAGTCTCAGCCATATCCGATTTAGATGATGAGATTTAAGCCTTTTGAGCTGATGAATATTAAATGAAATCTTGGATTATGAGTCAATGTTTTAATGAGTTTGGGGATATTGGGATACAATTAATGCATTTTATATGTAGATGGATGTAAATCTTTAGAGACCAGAAGGCATCCCCAAATATGTCCACATTCTAATTTCCTGAATATGTGAATATGTTACCTTATGGTACAAATAAATTGCAGATAGATTAAGTTAAGGGTCTTGAGATGCTGAGATCTTTGTAGATAATGCAGTGGACCCAATAAAATAATCAGTGACCTTATAAGAGAGATTTAAGTGGTCACAGAAAAGAGAGAGAAATTAAAGGATTCTATTCCGGTGACTTTGGAGATGGAGGAAGTGGCCATCAGCCAAGTAATACAAGTGCCACTAGAATTGGGAAAATACAAGGAAACAAATTATTCCCTAGAATATCTAGAAAGAACACAATCCTTCCTATATCTTGATTTTAGGACTTTTGACCTCCATAACTGTGAGATAATGTATCTGTTGTTTTAAGCCTCTATGTTTATGGTAAATTTTACAACAGCAATTGGAAATTAATACTATCAGGTTTAAGAGATATTTATTTAACTCAAATCCATAAATATATTTCCATCCAATTTTGTCTAGAAGATTTACTGTTTTACCTTTCACATGTAGGTTATGTAATTGACCCAAATTGCATGGGTAATCAAATAACCCAGAACTATATTATTTCCACACTCAATTACAATGATGCCTTTGTCCTTCGTTAGAAACAAGTTACTGTGCATTGTTGATGTTTCTAGGACTCTCAATTTTGTTTCATTGGTCTATATTTCCTTCTTCACACTTTATTAATTTTTGATATCTTGTCCCTGATAGAAATTGTTTTCTAGTTTTATGTTATGAATTATATTTGTCTCAGTTATTTTAAGTCCTTGGCATTCCCATATATTACATGTGTAGATAAAAATGGGGAAAATAGACCGTTTTCCAAAAATAAAGCTTAATTAAGAACACTACAAAATACTCTTTAGGCACAAAGTTTCTACAAGACAGGGGGAATGATAAACAGTGAAGATGGTAATAGGTGGTTTAATTCTAAGCAAACATGGGCTGTTTTAAACAATACAATATATAAGAACACAGTACAACTAAATGCATCACAGCAATAACATATATATTACAGAAGTAAAAACCTAAGTTAAAGTATTTTAAGTTGGGTGATGTGATCTAGGTACGCTAGAGATTATGATCCCTTTTCATTTCATATGCTAAATAAATCTATTAAAATTTATAGGCTAAATAAAATATTAATAAAAGACTGCATAATTTTTTAACAAGTAGAGGTAAAAATTTAATGTAAATAATAATCCAAATAAAGAGAAAGAAGAGAATAAGATAAATAGAAAGTTGAGATAAGACAAAAAGAAAGCCAAAAACCTAAGATATTAAAATAAACTAAAACCAATGACCTAAATCAAAGGGTGGCTGACTGACACCTGGTGAGCACTGACCTTGGCTCCTCTAGGTAACTTATTCTTAACCCTTACGTATTTTCAGATGATGTCATCTCTCATCAACATACAGCTCATTCTCAAAACCTCAGTCTATTAGTTTAGCTTCTGATGTGGAAAATACATTTCTGATAGTCATTAGATTATCTTGGTCTTATATTTGGACCAAGCATTTTTTGCCTAATGGTCCAATATTTGCAATATTTTTGTTGGCTCCATATTTGGTGGTTCATATGCATCTACAATGCTAAGAGGAAAAAGAAACTTTAGTAGTGGAAAATCATTTTGTGAGTACAAAGCATCAGGAAATACAGACAAATACATCAAAAGAGTATCCTGTATTTAAAAAACAAAAAACCTAAACTAAACTAAAACTAAAATCAAGTTGGAATAGTGTATTGCTATAAAATAGAGATACACTATGTTATGAAAATTTTCAAATATAAAAGACCCTTAATATCACCTAGTCAAATATCACATTTTAGGCAAGTGATTTATAGCTGGATATTTTTGGTAACACCCACATTTTTGAATTTCAATAAAATAAATTATAATATAAGAAATTTTAAGGTGAATTCTATTACTTAATGCAAAGTACACAACACATTATGAGTTGCAAAATTTATGGCCATATTGAGATGGACCTAGTTGCACTATAACTGACACAATTAAGTCAACCTTTGGGATACATTGTAAATTTTATAAGACCTTAGAGGACTAGAAAAGTGTCTGAATCTCTAGCACAGTTTGCTCATATTAAGTGTTTTACAGATATATTCTTGTTTAATAAACAAATACTTCTGATCACAGATCCAAATGATAGGTTTTAAATCAGATTTAATGCTCAAGATGTTACAGTGTTTTTCATAAAGTGTTTTTTTTTTCTTAATTGATTAGTACATAAAACATTTAATAACATTTAAAAATATATTATTCACTTTCTCTGGTGAGTAGTGATATGTTTTTCAGACTAAATTCTTAACCTCTTACATTACCGAACAATTTTTAAAATAAATCCATGTTTTATTTTTACAAAGCAGCACAAAAATGTGGAGAATGGAAAGCAAATTCTCATAGGTATGCCAGTACGACCCTTCTTGAAGTTAAATACATGGTTGAACAATGTTATATTAGTATCCATTTAGTCTAAAAATATTTATTATTATTTTAAATAACGTGTTTTGGTAGGAAAGCACTGCATAAATTTTCTGAGAACAATGAAAACAAAGTTGATGTAAAATTCAACTGATTGTAAGGAGCTGTGAGTTTCAATTTATGTCCCTCTTGATACCCACATTTTCCTTTATCATCACAGAATTATTCTGTACTTGCATGTGTGAAACACCCACATATGTTAATGCCTATAAAATTAATTTCAGTCTCAGTTATCTGAATATCCCATTTGGATTTTTCTACAGAGAAAACAACATATGATGTAGAAGTTTCCCTTGATTTGCCTGGCTTATACCATGTGTTAGTTTCCTTTCTTAACACTCCTGTGGCTTCTTCTGAAATATTCAGTTGAGTTATTCAAAGCCCCAGTAGAACAAAGTGTGTACATTTCAAATTTGTTTCCCCAGAACCACTTATAATGGAGACAATCTAGTTTCCCTTAAGTTTATTTTTTTGGGTTTTTTTTTTTTTTTGCATCTTTATTGGAATATAATTGCTTTACAATGGTGTGTTAGTTTCTGCTTTATAACAAAGTGAATGATCAACATTTTTTTCCGGTGGAATTTAAAAGGACGTGTTTTTAACCGTGACAATGATATTTCTACATTACTCTGGGAGTGAATTATATTCAGCTATGTTCTTCACTGTCATTAACTCTTATGGTATTACTAACAAAATCTTCTAAAATTGACATTCATATTTCAAGTGTGATATAGGCCCAGGCAAATGTAACATGACATAAAATATTTGTCTACACATAATTTTTCATACACAAGATGAAAAAAGAAATAACAACAACATAAAAACAAAGTACATGTTAGTCTTCATTACCAAATAGACTAGAGAAACAATGATTGACCATCTGGGATAAGCCAGTTGATAATGAAATACTTATTTTCAAGGCTACTTGTTATGAGAGTTTTCAGTTTTTTCTCAATAAATATGACAATTGTTAAGCACATCTGAACATAGAACACCATTAAAAAATATTTTAAATGGTAACACAAAGGGAAAATATACAAGTTTTTAAAAAATCTCAGGCATACTAATTTTGTGTCTATTTCAGCTATGTATCTCTAATATGATACTCAGTGAATAAGGGAATAAATGACATATGAGGCATATTGAACAAAGTATTTCCATTGTCATCAACCCTTCACAAACTTGGAATGCCTTACTTTGGGCACTGACATATATCCAAATTCAATCCATCTACCAGGAGCAAATGCAGGGATTTTCTCTAAAAATAAAATTTCCGTGTACCATGCAGTTGTTCTAAACTCTCAGAGTAGAGTTACTCTATACTTGAGTTTTTATTAATCTCTATCTCTATTTCTCTCATCCTATTTAATATATTTTGTGAGTGTTCAGTAAAATCACACTTGAGAGCCCCAAAGATTGTCTATTTAATCTACAAATTTCTAAAGCAACTAGGACAGATGTATCATATTATATCTATAATATTTACTTGGTGACAGAATATGTTAAGGAACTGATAAAATTTTCTGCCGTATATGTATAACTGATTCACTTTGCTCTACAGCAGAAACTAACACAACGTTGTAAATCAACTATACTCCAATAAAAAATAATTTTAAAAAATTCTGTGCTAGAGAGTCATGACTACATCTTTAAAAATTAAAGGGAAACTTGAGGGTCAACACAATATGATTCAGGAGAATTTACATATTTCTCCCAAGTGTAATAAATTAAGAAGTACATACATAAGGCCATCAAAGAATAAGAGGCCTAAATAGAAATGTTGTGCTTCAAAGTTAAATGGTAGACTAATTCATATGCTAGAGCCTGTTCTGTTATGTGAAATAAATATGGAAAAAGTTGTGTGTACATTGTAGAAAGGAAGCTTTGGCTTAGGTGTACATCAGTGGGAACTCCTGCTACACAAGGCAAATATGTTATCTAAATGGAACACTCCAAATCTGGAACTGACTTAATTCCTAACCATGGAAATAAGGTAGCTTCCTATATAACATCAATGGAATGTGCCAGGATCTGAAGTTGTCAGGGTAAACTGTTTTACAAGATTGAATTTTAAATAATTCTATACAATCTGTAAAATACTACTAGGTTTCAAGCTATATGGGCGACAAAACTAACTTCCCATTAAAATATGTGTAGTAATACTGAAAAAGTAAAAAAAAAAAAATGCAAGAGTACTAAAAGCCAAAAAACTGAAATTTATAAGCCTGAATCCATAAAGAGTGGTTGGCAGTGGTTGAATATGTGTGTGGAAAAAAGGTGAGGCATATGGAAGGGGCTGGTGCAAGTGACAGGCCTTTTTTTCTAAATGCCTTGTCCATAAAAATTAATTTGGAAGGATATGATTGCACTATTCATCTTAAGCTTTGCCTTCAAACTAAAAATAGTATAGCCAGCTATATATTATGTATATTCATTTATCATCTTAAATATACACAGTCTAATACCACAGCTAGCTAGATAGATATTGATATAGATATTAAAGGTATTGGATTAATTCTACTCTCTGACTTAACCCTAGCATTCAGGGCTTCTACTGTCAAGGAAAATAAATCAATAAACAAACACATAAATAAAAGTAGCCATCCCAAATTTGTGGGAATATATTGTAAGACAAATTTCCCAAATTTTCAATCATCAATTCAGATACTTCCAATCTCTATGTCAATAATAAAGAAATTAGAATAACATTGTATTATAGAAAAATTATTATTTATGAAAATAACAAAAATAACCAACCCCCAAATTGTTGAAATTAGTCCACGCTAGAGATAAAAGTCATGCGAATGCAATATTTTATATCTGATCCTTTAACACTTAACTCACTATTTCTGAATCTCTAAGTAAGCCAGAAGTCCAGGCAGTCTAATGGGAGATAATATAACATCAGACAATCAGAGCCATGAGATGGCACTGCTTGCTACAGATAAGCATGCCTAAGTGTAGCCTTCTAATCCAGGAAAGCTGGAGTTCTCACATGACAATAGTTGAACAAATGACACTTCATCCACACTGTTCATTGGTAAGTGAAGATTCTGCATTAAAAATGAGAAATGTTACGCACAAAATAAAATAAAAGCTTTTAAAACTTATTTAAGTGCATGAATAATAACCAATGCATGTGAAAGGAAAAGTAAAGAGATATACTCTAAGTCATTTTCCCCTAAAAACAACTAGGGAAAATTTTTTCCCTAGGGAAAAAAAAACTAGGGAAATTTATTTCTTACAATAAAGAAAAACAAAACAAAACTAGTGCATTTTAGACATAAGCTCTACACTATCAAAGGGTGTTGAGAGATAATATGCATTACTAATTTTTTTGTATACATACAAGATGTCATTCACGTATAAAGACCACAAAACTGATCTGGCAGATTTCAAATTAATAGAGCTGTGCAGCTCAGTGGTAGCAGAAACAAACTCTGAAGGCCAGTGGCCTGGGTTCAAATCTTTGTTTTACCATTTGTCAGCTGCATGAAGACCTTTGGTAAGCCACTTCAAGAAAACAAAAATTATAAAATCACTCCTTGATTCATAAATAAATCAAAATAACTAACTTATAATGGGAAAATTAGAATAAATAAAAACTGGCATGGATTGAAATTAATGGGCAACATTAAATATAAAGAATGGTGCAAATATGGGAATAATGTAGTCACTATCTCTGAGGGGTGACCTATTGTTAAAAAATAACACATATAGAGATGGCTTAATTCACCTAAATAAAGATCATGCTTATTTGCCTTTACCACCAACACACAGGAAAATTATGCAGATTACAATAAATTTTATATCTCCAGAGCCATCTGGAGCAAATTTGTAATGTTATGCATCCTTTTGCTTGTGTTAATGGGTAACCAATATTTTTGTGTTTTGCTTTGTTTAGTAAAATTATAGGGTTCATGCCTAGTCATGCAGTATTTTTTTCTGATTTTATGTTTTCCTTTTTATCATGTATTTGTCTTGTTATCAATTGCATACTCATAGCAGTTTCTGTGCTCTGTTTTATTTATTTCTTGTCCTTCAGAATGCTTCCTACTGAACAATTTGTTTCATTCACATGGGCACATTTAATCATCTTTCCATCAGTTTAAGTTATTCTACTTTCAGTACTGTCATAGTTAGAGCCTTCTTAATAGCGCTTTCATCGCTGTCACAGCATCTGCACTTTTTAGAAATGACGGAGTAAATAATTTTTTGTAAAATCTCTCAAAACTAAGCAAAACATAACAAGGTCCAAGGAATAACAAATAATGAGATGGTTGAGACAAAAATGACAGTGAAACATCACTAATATTTGTTGGTAGTGGATGAAATTGACAACATTTTATTCTGGAATTTAGCTTGGTTTGAATGCAGGAGAGTCAGTGAAGTCATGTTTATCATCGTGGGGAATATTTGTCCTGATATTTACATTTCTATTTACACTCTGTGATCTCTTTCTCCTTCCCTCCTTCCATTCATCCAGCTACCTGCCTTTCTAACATATAAAAGTTTGTGGGATTTTTGTTTGGTACAAGAACAATGATCATGTAATATTTGGCAAAATTGGGACACTTGAAAGTAAAAGGAGTGCTATTAATAATTATGCTACGACTACAGTTAAATCAAGTCTGAGCCAGCTACACTGGGACATATGGTCATTCTAGCCATGGATGGATGTTCATTTTATATGAGCTAAAGTAACAGCCTCATGAAATATGTCCCTCCAAGAAAGGAGTAGTCTCTGTGGGGACACATTTTACACTCTTAATTAAACACTGCTTAAGGTTCTAAAAATGACATTGTTCTAGTTTCAAATATTTTAAATTTCAGCCTCAATGTTAAATAATAAAGGAAAAAATAACTTTCAACATCTGTAGATAGTTTTTCTCAAAATACATGTAATTACATCTCAGGACACTAATATTTTATGAAACTAACAACATTGTTAACCAACTATACTCCAATATAAAATAAAAATTTTAAAAAGCATATCATATTATAAAAAAAATTCTTAAAAGATGTTAGGAAATGCTGATATATATAATTGAAATTGCATCACATATATTATGCTTTTTTTTTCATTTAAATTATGTCATAAATATGATGCCATGGCAATACAGATTTTACACCTGGAGGCTCTGGGAAGGTGTTTCCAAGCTGATTCAGGATGTTGGCAGAATTTTGTGACTCAACATGCTGGCTACATTACAGGTGAACAATAAATGAATAGCTGTTTCCATCATCGAACAGCAAAGAACTTGGTACACACTGTTGATGTCTAATCAGATCATGCGCTAAGATTCTTCCATTTTAATCATTAATAAAAGAGTATTCATAACAAACTGTAAATGCAATTTTTGACTTCCACTCCCTTTATTCTTAAACTATGCAAACAGTAGTACAAAAAGTGGCTAAGAAGCATTGAAATGTCGTTTTAAAGCATCCATTCTTCCAAAGAACTCCAGTAACCAAAGGATAAAATTTCAGTGAACCATGAATTCATTTTGGAAAAAAAATATTTCTTTATTTTAACTAACCTCTGAATGAATTTTAGTATTGCTTTCACTTATCAATACAGGTGGAAAATCACAGTAGTAGCAGAACCTTTGGCTTAATGCAAACCATAAATATTGTCATACCAGATACTACATAGATTGCAATATAGCATATGCACTTATCCATTCTGTGAAATTATGCTGTTATTATACCTGTCACCAATTCATTTTTAATGCACTTATTTAAAAGTATTTACATTACTATATCATTCAATATTTTAAAAATTTGATATCTATATTTCAATATAATTAGTTAACTTTGTAATTTTATTTCATAGATTTAAAACGAATATATGCACTCTGAGAAGGAATCCATAGTACTTTAGCAAACTGCCAAAGGGATCCAAGTTACACAAAATAAGTCAGGACTCCTGATTTAAAGGAATCCACTAAAAAGAGTCTAAGGGCTCAAGAGTAAAGCATGTGTTTTTATCTTCAAAAATATGTGGTTTTTTAAAGTAACATTTTCAATTATAGCATGCCTAACAGTGTTTTTTTGCTAAAGGATCTGACAGAATCTATGGTGGATATTTTGTGGAAAACATCACTTGTGTTATTAGTATATTTACTCACTCTGAATTCTCTATTTCTTCCAAAGTACCACTCTGAGTTATAAACTCCTTTTTTCCAAATTACACCAGCTAGTCTCATTTCTTCAGGTAATATTAAATTTGATCAGATGGGCCTCATTTTTCACCCCATTTTTTTCCTAAGGCTATTTTCATAACTTGAACACTAACTTCTAAATTAGGTTCTTAAAGGATAACTGTAGTTTCCACACTGTAAAACTCACTCAATTAAAGTGAGTTGCAAATGATAACGAATCTAAAGTACCATGTTAATTTTCAAAAGATTTCACTTTATTAGAATGCAAACATTAAAACATCTCCAAATAAAATATATGTTAAGATATGTTTCTTTCTTTACAGAGTGATTAAAATAAAATTAATACACATTCATAATTGCATTCTAGAGACTGAAAACATTGTTAGAATTTTAGTTTTAAAATTTATTCTTTAGGCTAGATCAGCAGTTCCCAAATAGGGTGACTTTGCCCTTCCTCAGAGTATAGAGGTAATGACTGGAGCTATTTTTAGTTGTCATGACTGAGAGTGGTGCTATTAGCATCTAGGGTATAGAGGTCAAATGTGCTTCTAAATATTCTACAAGTCACAAGAACAGCATCCTACAGCAAAGAATTGTCCAATCCCCAAAGCCAACAATACTGAGATTGAGAAATGCTGGTTCATATGTTTGAATCAATATAATGATGAGAAAATCAGTTAGAAGTCCCAGTAAATTAACACACCTTCCCTTATATGGAATTTCTATGACCCTGTTAATATCTTAACTATTTCCCTCTCTAATAACAAATCAGAATTTACAGGCATGAATGTGCTTACGTGTCTCCCATAAAGAAAGATTTTTATCTATCATACTGCTCCCTCAAATGACCACCCTATATCATATCCAACATAGTCTTAAAACAGATGTGCATCCCACTGTCTCTACTCTTTTAACTCCCTTTTATTCACATCTAAGTTGTCTACAATTCTCGATTGAACTTCAATATTCCAGTGAATTTTTTCTTGCCAATATTGGTGAGCTTCTTTTACTAAATCTGCAGTTCATTTTTTGATTTTTTTTCTCACCTAACCACCTAGCACATTGACTTTTTTTTTTTTTAATCATGACAACACTATGTTTATCTTGAACTATTTCTAATATGCCTTTCATGGTACTGCACCGTCCTAGTTTTTTTTTTTTTTTTTTCCTCACTCAGTTATATTGACCTGAAACAAATAGACTACCAGATATTTCTCCAGCAAAGATGAGTTATTCAGGATCAGACAAGAATTGCAATTCAGGATCTAATGATTTAAACCAAACATTAGGGAGGTTATATTGAAATGTAGAAATGTAATCAATTTATCTGTCTCTCTCAACTTTATATCTAATAATGTGCTACCAGTCAGACTTCATAACATTCTCTCAATTCTGTATAAATTCCTACATTTCCCTTGACCATTACTCTGCTGTTGCCCATCTTCATTGTTTAATCTAGATTTCTGCAAAATCCTCTGAGTGTTTTTTTGCCTTCTTTCTGCTTTAGATAATAAACTTTAATTGCCCTCCATAAGTCTCACTGTAAATGTCTTACCCTGGTTTACAAAGCCCCACATAATATAGCCCCTGAAAATTTTAGTGCTTCATCTCTTACCATCCAAACCACCTTACTCCATTCTACTGATTACTTTGATTTCCTGATCAAAGAATGAACCCACTTCCAGGTTACAGACATATGATTCTATTATCTTGGAACATTTTTTCCCTTCATTGCCTAGCTAATTCCAACTCACTCCTTAAGCACCAACACAAGCTTAAATTGTCCCAGAAAAGATAATCTATTCCTACCACCCTAAATCTGGCTTAAATGCCCATCTTTCTAAACATCCATAACACTCTCTGTTTCTACCATCTTAATTTTTTACCATAATGTATTTTAAGAATCCATTTGTTTGTTTATATCAAACAGTAGTTTAGAGTAGTTGGACCATTATATGCATTGTTCAATATTTTGTCCTCAGAATCTAATAGTCTGCCTCCTCCAAACCAAATCCTCAAACCCAATTTAAATTTTATTTTTATTGATGAAATTTTATCAGATTTTTTCAACCCAAACCTCTACTACTTTTATTTGAATTCACAGCACAAATGATCTTTTTTCACATTTGTTCAAACCAACCTAAGGTGTTCTATTAGCACTTATGTATAACAAAACATATATAGAAAAGTCCTAATGCTTTATATTTGTTTACAAAAAAATGTACTTTATTTATTTTTTGGTAAAACATCCTAAACTTTTTTTGCAGAAAATTATAGAAATAAAATGAATTCATTAGATGTTTAATAAATTTGATCAAGAGCGTGCCTGATGGATAAAATCACACCTCATCTCCAGAACTTGATTTGGCATACTGCCAGCAATGCTTGATTTGTAAATACAGGTAGTATCTTATTTGGGGGCTAGGTATAGAAGATAGAGCCTGCTTCCTGATAGACAGCTCACACTCATAGCTACCTGTTTCCCAATGTTTAAAAAGATATTCATTCTCCACCTAAGTTAGTGCTCTGTGAGTAATGTCCCAAAGAAGAATAGCTACTTGCCAAAAAAGGTGTAGTTTTAGAATAAAACCGTGGGGAGCAATTTTTGCACATCTTATTTCAGGGTTTACTGCAGGATATCCACACATGATGCTATTCTGCCTGAGACATCCTATGTAATGTTGAATTGACTAACGCAGAGAATAGAGTTTTGAAGCTGAATGTATTCCCACTTTAAATAAAGAAACTTCTTTAACTTTTGTAACTTTTGAGCACCTTCAAATTTCCAGTTATAAGTAAGTACTAGGGATGTGATGTAAAACATGATAAATATAATTAATTGCTATATGTTATATATAAAAGTTGTTAAGAGAATAAATCCTGAGTTCTCATCACAAGAAAAATTTTGTTTTTATTTCTTTAATTTTGTATCTATGAGATGATGGATGTTCACTAAACTTATTATAATAAACATTTTATGATGCATGTAAAAAAAATAAGAAACTTCTTTCTGTTTGGAACCTTATCAAGTCTAGACACTTTTCCATTCATTCAGTAAGTTTTGGGGAGAAGCATATCCAAGTTTGCATATGTGGTTTTCAAAATCTCAAGTCGTTTTAAGCATTGCATTTCTAACTTAATGGGAGGGAGTCCAAAGTTTAGAAAGTAATATTACTTAGAGCAGCGGTCCTCAACCATTTTTGCAGCAGGGACCGGTTTCATGGAAGACAATTTTTCCACAGATGGTGGTGGTAGGAGGGATGGTTCAAGTGGTAATGAGAGCGATGGGGAGTGATGGGGAGTGGCAGATGAAGCTTTGCTCCCTCACCCACTGCTCACCTCCTGTTGTGAGGCTGCGGTTCATAACAGCCCGAGGGCCAGTACAGGTCTGCAGCCTGGGGGTTGGGGACCCCTGACTTAGAGCACATCAGTTTACCCAATATAATTTTTAAAGACGTGTTTTTGTTTTGTTTTGTTTTTGTGGTACGCAGGCCTCTCACTGTTGTGGCCTCTCCCGTTGCGGAGCACAGGCTCCGGACGCACAAGCTCAGCGGCCATGGCTCACGGGCCCAACCGCTCCGCGGCATGTGGGATCTTCCCGGACCGGGGCACGAACCCGTGTCTCCTGCATTGGCAGGCGGACTCTCAACCACTGTGCCACCAGGGAAGCCCAAGACGTGTTTTTTTTTTAGAGCAGTTTTAAGTTCACAGCCAAACAGAAAGACGGGTATGGAGATTTCCAATATACCCTTAGTCCTACAAATTCATAGCCTTCCTTGTTATCAACATCCTCCATCAGTGTTGTACACTTGTTACACATGATGAGCCTATGCTAACTCACCAAAGTTCATAGTTTACATTAGGGTTCACTCTTGGTGGTGTATATTCTATCAGTTTGGACAAATGCATAATGACATGTACTCATTGTTATAGTATCACCCACAGAATTTTTACTTCCCTAAAAATCCTCTCTGCCCCATTTATTCACCTCTACTCTCCAACTGCAGTGTTCTGAATGTTTGTGTCCCCTCAAAATTCACATTTTCAAATTCTAATGCCCAAGGTAATGTTATAAGATTTGGAGCCTTTGGGAAGAGATTAGATCATGAGGGAAGAGATTAGGTCATGAGGGCAGATCCCTTATGAATGAGAGTTAGTGCCCTTATTAAAGAAGCCCTTGTCCCTCTCACCACTTAAGGACACAGTAGGAAGTAGGCAAGGAGGCCCTTCATGAGAACCCAATCATGCTGGTATCCTGGTCTTGCATTTCCAACCTGCAGAACTGTGAAAAATAAATTTCTGTTGTACATGAGCTTCTCAGTCTGTGGTATTTTTTTTAAAAAACTTTATTGGAGTATAATTGCTTTACAATTGTGTGCTGGTTTCTGCTTTATAACAAAGTGAATCAGCTATACATATATATATGTTCCCATATCTCTTCCCTTTTGCGTCTCCCTCCCTCCCACCCTCCCTATGCCACCCCTGTAGGTGGTCACAAAGCACCAAGATGATCTCCCTGTGCTATGCGGCTGCTTCCGACTAGTTATCTATTTCACGTTTTGTAGTGCATATATATCCATGCCACTCTCTCACTTTCTCCCAGCTTACCCTTCCCACTCCCCATGTCCTAAAGTCCATTCTCTAGTAGGTCTGTGTCTTTATTCCTGTCTTGTACCTAGGATCATCATGACCTTTTTTTTTTTTTTTTTCAGATTCCATATATATATGTGTTAGCATACAGCATTTGTTTTTCTCTTTCTGACTTACTTCACTCTGAATGACAGACTCTAGGTCCATCCACCTCACTACAAATAACTCAATTTCGTTTCTTTTTATGGCTGAAAAATATTCCATTGTGTATATGTGCCACATCTTCTTTATCAATTCATCTCTTGATGGACACTTAGGTTGCTTCCATGTCCTCGCTATTGTAAATAGTGCTGCAATGAACATTTTGGTATATGACTCTTTTCCAATTATGGTTTTCTCAGGGTATATGCCCAGTAGTGGGATTGCTGGGTCATACGGTGGTTCTATTTTTAGTTTTTTAAGGAACCTCCATACCGTTCTACATAGTGGCTGTATCAATTTACATTCCCACCAACAGTGCAAGAGGGTTCCCTTTTCTCCACACCCTCTCCAGCATTTATTGTCTGTATATATATTTTTTTAATCCAACATTTATTTATTTATTTATGGCTGTGTTGGGTCCTCATTTCTCTGCGAGGGCTTTCTCTAGTTGTGGCAAGCACGAGTCACTCTTCATCGTGGTGTGCAGGCCTCTCACTATCGCGGCCTCTCGTTGTGTAGCACAGGTTCCAGACGCGCAGGCTCAGTAGTTGTGGCTCATGGGCCTAGTTGATCCATGGCATGTGGGATCTTCCAAGACCAGGGCTCGAACCCGTGTCCCCAGCATTAGCCAGCAGATTCTCAACCACTGCGCCCCAAGGGAAGCCTTGTAGATATTTTCTTTCTTTTTTTTTTTTTTTTTGTGGTACACGGGCCTCTCACTGTTGTGGACTCTCCAGTTGCAGAGCACAGGCGCCGGACGCGCAGGCTCAGTGGCCATGGCTCACGGGCGGAGCCGCTCCATGGCATGTGGGATCTTCCCAGACTGGGACACAAACCCATGTCTGTTGCATTGGCAGACTCTCAAGCACTGCACCACCAGGGAAGCCCTAGCCCTGTAGATTTTTTGATGATGGCTATTCTGACCAGTGTGAGATGATATATTGTAGTTTCGATCTGCATTTCTCTAATGATTAATGATGTTGACCATTCTTTCATGTGTTTGTTGGCACTCTGTATATCTTCGTTGGAGAAATGTCTATTTAGGTCTTCCGCCCATTTTTGGATTGGGTTATTTGTTTTTTTGTTATTGAGCTGCATGAACTGCTTGTAAACTTTGGAGATTAATCCTTTGTCAATTGCTTCATTTGCAAATATTTTCTCCCATTCTGAAGGCTGTCTTTTGGTCTTGTTTATGGTTTCCTTTGCTGTGCAAAAGCTTTGAAGTTTCATTAGGTCCCATTTGTTTATTTTTGTTTTTATTTCCATTTCTCTAGGAGGTGGGTCAAAAAGGATCATGCTGTGATTTATATCATAGAGTGATTTGTCTATATTTTCCTCTAATAGTTTGATAGTTTCTGGCCTTACATTTAGGTCTTTAATCCATTTTGAGTTTATTTTTGTGTATGGAGTTATCGAGTGTTCTAATCTCATAATTTTACATGTACCTGTCCAGTTTTCCCAGCACCATTTATTGAAGATACTGTCCTTTCTCCACTGTACATTCCTGCCTCCTTTATCAAAGATAAGGTGACCATATGTGCGTGGGTTTATCTCTGGGTTTTCTATCCTGTTCCATTGATCTATATTTCTGTTTCTGTGCCATTACCATACTGTCTTGATTACTGTAGCTTTGTAATATAGTCTGAAGTCAGGGAGCCTGATTCCTCCAGCTCCATTTCTGGTTCCCAAGATTGCTTTGGCTATTCAGGGTCTTTTGTGTTTCCATATAAATTGTGAAATTTTTTTGTTCTAGTTATGTGAAAAATGCCATTGGTAGTTTGATAGGGATTGCATTGAATCTGTAGATTGCTTTGGGTACTAGAGTCATTTTCACAATGTTGATTCTTCCAATCCAAGAACATGGTATATCTCTCCATCTATTTGTATCATCTTTTATTTCTTTCATCAGTGTCTTTCATCATTTTCTGCATAAAGGTCTTTTGTCCCCTTAGGTAGGTTTATTCCTAGATATTTTATTCCTTTTGTTGCAATGGTAAATGAGAGTGTTTTCTTGATTTCACTTTCAGATTTTTCATCATTAGTGTATAGGAATGCCAGAGATTTCCGTGCATTAATTTTGTATCCTGCTACTTTACCAAATTCATTGATTAGCTCTAGTAGTTTGCTGGTAGCATCTTTAGGGTTTTCTATGTATAATATCATGTCATCTACAAATAGTGCCAGCTTTACAACTTCTTTTCCAATTTGGATTCCTTTTATTTCCTTTTCTTCTCTGATTGCTGTGGCTAAAACTTCCAAAACTATGTTGAATGAGAGTGGTGAAAGTGGGCAACCTTGTCTTGTTTCTGATCTTAGTGGAAATGCTTTCAGTTTTTCACCATTGAAGATGATGTTGTCTGTGGGTTTGTCATATATGGCCTTTATTATGTTGAGGAAAGTTCCCTCTATGCCTACTTTCTGGAAGGTTTTTGTCATAAATGGGTGTTGAATTTTGTCAAAAGATTTCTCTGCATCTATTGAAAGGACCATATGGTTTTTCTCCTTCAATTTGTTGATATGGAGTATCACATTGATTGATTTGGATATATTGAGGAAACTGTGCATTCCTGGAATAAACCCTACTTCATCACGGTGTATGATCCTCTTAATGTGCTGTTGGATTCTGTTTGCTAGTATTTTGTTGAGGATTTTTGCATCTATGTTCATCAGTGATATTGGCCTGTAGTTTTATTTCTTTGTGACATCCTTGTCTGGTTTTGGTATCAGGGTGATGGTGGCCTCGTAGAATGTGTTTGGGAGTGTTACTCCCTCTGCTATATTTTGGAAGAGTTTGAGAAGGATAGGTGTGAGCTCTTCTCTAAATGTTTGACAGAATTCGCCTGTGAAGCCATCTTCTTCTGGGCTTTTGTTTGTTGGAAGATTTTTAATCACAGTTTCAATTTCAGTGCTTGTGATTGGTCTGTTCATATTTTCTATTTCTTCCTGATTCAGTCTTGGCAGATTGTGCATTTCTAAGAATCTGTCCATTTCTTCCAGGTTGTCCATTTTATTTATTTATTATTATTATTATTATTTTTTGTAGTATGTGGGCCTGTCACTGTTGTAGCCTCTCCTGTTGTGGAGCACAGGCTCTGGACACGCAGGCTCAGTGGCCATGGCTCACGGTCCTAGCCACTCTGTGGCATGTGGGATCTTCCCAGACTGGGGCACGAACCTGTGTCACCTGCATTGACAGGCAGACTATCAACCACTGTGCCACCAGGGAGGCCCTGTCCATTTTATTAGCATAGAGTTACTTGTAGTAATCTCTCATGATCTTTTGCATTTCTGCAGTGTCAGTTGTTACTTCTCCTTTTTCATTTTTAATTCTATTGATTTGAGTCTTCTCCCTTTTTTTCTTGATGAGTCTGCCTAATGGTTTATCAATTTTGTTTACCTTCTCAAGGAACCAGCATTTAGTTTTGTTGATCTTTGCTATCGTTTCCTTCATTTCTTTTTCATTTTTTTCTCATCTGATCTTTATGATTTCTTTCCTTCTGCTAACTTTGGGGTTTTAGTATTCTTCTTCCTCTAATTGCTTTAGGTGCAAGGTTAAGTTGTTTATTCGAGATGTTTCCAGGTTCTTAAGGTAGGATTGTATTGCTATAAACTTCTCACTTAGAACTACATTTGGCGTTGTGGTCAGAAAAGATACTTGATAAAATATCAATTTTCTTAGATTTACCAAGGCTTGATTTGTGACCCAAGATATGACCTATCCTGGAGAATGTGCCATGAGCACTTGAGAAAAATGTGTTTTCTGTGGTTTTTGGATGGAATGTCCTATAAATATCAATAAAGTCCTTCTTGTTTAATGTATCTTTTAAAGCTTGTGTTTCCTTATTTATTTTCATTTTGGATGACCTGTCCATTGGTGAACGTGGGGTGTTAAAATCCCCTACTATGAATGTGTTATGGTTGATTTCCCCTTTTATGGCTGTTAGTATTTGCCTTATGTAATGAGGTGCTCCTATGCTGGGTGCATAAATATTTACAAATGTTAAATCTTCCTCTTGGATTGATCCCTTGATCATTATGTAGTGTCCTTCTTTGTCTCTTCTAATAGTCTTTATTTTAAAATCTATTTTGTCTGATATGAGAATTGCTACTCCAGCTTTCTTTTGGTTTCCATTTGCATGCAATATCTTTTTCCATCCCCTCACTTTCAGTCTGTCTCTAGGTCTGAAGTGGGTCTCTTGTAGACAGCACATATATGGGTCTTGTTTTTGTATCCATTCAGCCAGTCTGTGTCTTTTGGTGAGAGCGTTTAATCCATTTAAATTTAAGGTAATTATTGATATGTATATTCCTATTCCCATTTTCTTAATTGTTTTGTGTTTCTTATTGTAGGTCTTTACCTTCTCTTGTGTTTCTTGCCTAGAGAAGATCCTTTAGCATTTGTTGTACAGCTGGTTTGGTGGTGCTGAACTCTCTCAGCTTTTGCTTGTCTGTAAAGGTTTTAATTTCTCCATCAAATCTGAATGAGATCCTTGCTGGGTAGAGTAATCTTGGTTGTAGGTTTTTCTCCTTCATCACTTTAAATATGTCCTGCCAGTCCCTTCTGGCTTGCAGAGTTTCTGCTGAACGATCAGCTGTTAACCTTATGGGGATTCCCTTGTGTGTTATTTGTTGTATTTCCCTTGCTGCTTTTAATATGTTTTCTTTGTATTTAATTTTTGACAGTTTGATTAATATGTGTCTTGGCATGTTTCTCCTTAGATTTATCTTGTATGGAACTCTCTGTGCTTCTTGGACTTGATTAACTATCCTTTCCCATATTAGGGAAGTTTTCAACTATAACCTCTTCAAATATTTTCTCAGTCCCTTTCTTTTTCTCTTCTTCTTCTGGAACCCCTATAGTTTGAATGTTGGTGCATTTAATGTTGTCCCAGAGGTCTCTGAAAAATGTCCTCAGCTCTTTTCATTCTTTTTTCTTTATTCTGCTCTGCAGTAGTTATTTCCACTATTTTATCTTCCAGGTCACTTATCCGTTCTTCTGCCTCAGTTATTCTGCTATTGATTCCTTCTAGAGTATTTTTAATTTCATTTATTGTGTTGTTCATTGTTTCATCTTTAGTTCTTCTAGGTTCTTGTTAAATGTTTCTTGCATTTTGTCTATTCTATTTCCAAGATTTTGGATCCTCTTTACTATAACTATTCTGAATTCTTTTTTAGGTAGACTGCCTATTTCCTCTTCATTTGTTAGGTCTGGTGGGTTTTCATCTTGCTCCTTCATCAGCTGCATGTTTTTCTTTCTTCTCATTTTGCTTATCTGACTGTGTTTGGGGTCTCCTTTTTGCAGGCTGCAGGTTCGTAGTTCCTGTTGTTTTTGGTGTCTGTCCCCAGTGGCTAAAGTTGGTTCAGTGGGTTGTGTAGGCTTCCTGGTGGAGGGGACTAGTGCCTGTGTTCTGGTGGATGAGGCTGGATCTTGTGTTTCTGGTGGGCAGTTCCACGTCTGGTGGTGTGTTTTGGGGTGTCTGTGGACTTATTATGATTTTAGGCAGCGTCTCTGCTAATGGGTGGGGTTGTGTTCCTGTCTTGCTAGTTGTTTGGCATAGGGTGTCCAGCACTGTAGCTTGCTGGTCGTTGAGTGAAGCTGGGTGTTGGTTTTGGGATGGAGATCTCTGGGAGATTTTCACCATTTGATATTCCATGGAGCTGGGAGGTCTCTTGTGGACCAGTGTCCTGAATTTGGCTCTCCCACCTCAGAGACACAGCACTGACTCGGTGCAGCATCAAGAGCCTTTCATCCACACGGCTCAGAATAAAATGGAGAAAATGTAGAAAGGAAGAAAGAAAGAAAGAAAGAAAGAAAGAAAGAAAGAAAGAAAGAAAGAAAGAAAGAAAGAAAGAAAGAAAGAAAGAAAGAGAAAGAAAGAAAGAAAGAGAATAAAATAAAATAAAGTAAGAAAAAATAAAATAAAGTTATTAAAATAAAAAGTTATTAAGAAAAAATATTTTAAGTAAAAAATAATAATACTAATAAATGGACGGATAGAACCCTTGGACAAATGGTGGAAGCAAAGCTATACAGACAAAATCTCACACAGAAGCATACACATACACATTCACCAAAAGAGGAAAAGGGGAAAAAATAATAAATATTGCTCTCAAAGTCCACCTCATTAATTTGGGATGATTCGTTGTTTATTCAGGTATTCCACAGATGCAGGGTACATCAGGTTGATTGTGGAGATTTAATCCGCTGCTCCTGAGGCTGCTGGGAGAGTTTTCCCTTTCTCTTCTTTGTTCTCACAGCTCCTGGGGCTCAGCTTTGGATTTGGCCCTGTCTCTGCGTGTAGGTCGCCAGAGGGCGTCTGTTCTTCGCTCAGACAGGACGGGGTTAAAGGAGCCGCTGATTCGAGGGCTCTGGCTCACTCAGGCCGGGCGGAGGGAAGGGCATGGAGTGTGGGGTGGGCCTGCGGCGACAGAGGCCGGCATGACGTTGCACTAGCCTGAGGCACGCTGTGCGTTCTCCCGGGTACGTTGTCCCTGGATCACGGCACCCTGGCTGTGGCGGGCTGCACAGGCTCCCCAGAAGGGAGGTGGGGAGAGTGACCTGTGCTCGCACACAGGGTTATTGGTGGCAGCAGCAGCAGCCTTAGCGTCTCATGCCCATCTCTGGGGTCCGCGCTGTTAGCTGTGGCTCACCCCCCCCCCCCCACCCCTGTCTCTGGAGCTCCTTTAAGCAGCACTCTTAATCCTCTCGCACCAGGAAACAAAGAGGGAAGAAAAAGTCTCTTGCCTCTTCGGCAGCTCCAGACTTTTCCCCGGACTCCCTCCTGGCTAGGAGTGGTGCACTAACCCCTTCAGGCTGTGTTCACGCTGCCAATCCCAGTCCTCTCCCTCAACTCCCAGCCCCGCCTGCCCCGGCGGGTAAGCAGACAAGCCTCTTGGGCTGGTGAGTGATGGTCGGCACCTATCCTCTGTGCAGGAATCTATCCGCTTTTCCCTCCTCACCCCTGTGGCTGCGCTCTCCTCCGCGGCCCCGAAGCTCCCCCTCTCCGCCACCCGCAGTCTCCGCCTGCGAAGGGGCGTCTAGTGTGTGGAAACCTTTCCTCCTTCACAGCTCCCTCCTACTGGTGCAGGTCCCGTCCCTATTCTTTTGTCTCTGTTTCTTCTTTTTTCTTTTGCCCTACCCAGGTACGTGGGGAGTTCTTGTCTTTTGGGAGGTCTGAGGTCTTCTGCCAGTGTTCAGTAGGTGTTTTGTAGGAGTTGTTCCACGTGTAGATGTATTTCTGATGTATCTGTGGGGAGGAAGGTGATCTCCGCTTCTTACTCTTCCGCCATCTTCCCCCTCTCCCTTCACACTACCGTTTTTGTAATTACAAGCACGAATAAAATTTTCAGCCTAATATAAAGTCAAGTCCTTCTTTATTCAGTCTTAGAATCTATTCTTGAAAATATATTGAAAAAAATAGCAAAGTTTTGCAATAGTATGCTCTCTAATGCTTATCCTTCCATATTTAACAGTTAGTGGCCCTGAGTTTATGCAGATATGTGACTCTAGTTGTTTCTTGGGAGAGGTTGTAGATTGTTGGGACAGTGCCAAAGGAAAAGAGCACCCCCTTTCAATGACTTTATGGTGCTTTTATTCAAGGAAGGTTTTGGAACAGGTTCCTCAAATAGGCAAGAAAGAGACAGTCTTTGGTTGTCACAAATAGTACACTAGGGCTTGGGCATTCAGAGCAGCCTCCTTATTCTGAGGTGTCTTTCACATCCCCAGGATTAGCATAAGAATCTCTTATACACTTATTTTCACAAAGCTTCTCTGACAAGAAAGTGCCTTCAAAGGCTCTTCTTCTTAACCCTGGGATTAAAATTGATGTTTTGTTTTCCGCTATCTCAGCCCTGTGGCTGCAACTAACACATTCTTTTAGAACTGTCTTAGAAAGCCCCTGGGCTTTAGTATGCATTCATCCAGAATATAAGCCTCCCAGGCTGTCATTCTCCTTAAACTATCCAGTGCCTTTGAAAAATGCCACTTCATGTTGCAGTCCCAGATTTCTCCATGATCTATTCTACAGTAGCTGATACAGAATTTCTTCCAAAGCCTGACTCCAATGATAACTTGATTCTAGGTGAGCACAGAGAATAATTTAATTATCTGTCTCATTTCTTAAATCAGACTTCTGACTAGGCTCGATAACAAACCGCAGTTTCCCTCCATTTCCCAGAGGGTCCAGTGCCTTCACTTCTCCCAGTGACTTTGTTTTTGTACTAATAAATGCTCTTGGTTAATAACAGCAACAAAAACAAACCCAGATATTGAATTTTTATTTGTTAGGAGAAATAACTTATTTTAAGAGTATCACTTGGAGAAAAATATTATAGTGAAGTTTGAAGGAAGAGAGAGATCAAAGATAAGAAACTGTGTGGGCAGTGTACTGAAAACTGTCTATAGTAGGTCCGATTGTCAGCAAGGCCAGACACAGAAAATACTCAAGTAAATCAAATAGAGTTTTCTTTTTAAAAGGAAAGGAAATGAATGATGTCAGTGCAAATAGTGGAGTAAGGACCTTGGAACATCCAACCCTCCATAAAAATAATAACAACACTAGAAAATTATCAATATCAAAAACTTTTCCACAATTCTAAACATTAAACTCAGACTTAAAACACTCTGAGGGGAATTTGTGGTGTATGTGTGTACACATCTATATCTGTATATATATCTACAATATATATATATAGATCTAGATTTATAGATCTAGATATCCATAAGCAAGCACACAAAGTGATCTTTGTGGCCTTTTAACTTGGCTTATTCCCATCACCTTCTCACCTAGTCTTGTAATGAACTTGTAGCCCAAAAGCCTTGCAACCACAGTATCTGGTGAAACCTAGCAGCCTAGCAGACACTGGAGGAAGCAATATGGGTTTGGAACTGTACAAAGTCACTGTGTGCAGAAAATTTTTTACATTATCTGACCTGCCTGGCAGTTTCCTGGTAAGTCCCACCCACAGAATTTATTTTATTTGACCTGACTCAGAACTTGATCACCATGAACAAATTTTCCCCCTGGGTATTTGTCAGAAATAATCAGTGATGACTGCTGAGCATCACAGCTGCCTAAATGCTTAATACAGTAATAGTTGGGGCAAACAAGAGCTGACCAAACACTCAGCACTAAACCTGTGTATAGGGGGCTTTGAAAAGCTCTGACATATTCCTGAAAATCTAAAATATCACACACACACATGTAGGGCTGTGTGCATGCCCTGGTTAGACCTTAGATATTTCTCATCTTTTGTTTCTGGCTAACCATGAGGCTTTGCTCAAGCAGGAAGAGAAAACTAAGGCAGAGTTTTAAACTGCCCACAGAATATTGAAGGTGAGTTTCCAAATAAACAAAGATCCCCTTGGCACAGCGTCAGGGACTTATTGTTTCAAAGACTTTAAGGAAATCTCTGACCAATCATTAGCTGAACACAAAGATCTCTAAGCTCAGGCTTCAATAGCCACACAACAAAGAATACAAAATTCGTTTTATTAGCTAAGAAAATTTACCAAAGGAACAAATAGCAATAATAAGAACAAATTCTGTGGGAGGGGATTTGATTGCTAGAGTTGCCCCAATATATTATTTGAAACGTCCTGTTTTCAACAAAATAAAATTACAGTACCTACAAAAAAGAAGAAAGTATGTGTCATACACTGGAAAAGCAGTCAATAGAAACTGTCCCTCAGGAAGTGTAGACATTGAATTTACTGTATAAAATTTTAAAAGAGCCATTTAAATATTTTGAAAGAATAAAGGAACTCATATCTGAAGAACTAGACCTATGACAAGTAAAGAGACTAAATTAGTAAATAAAACAATTCCCACACAAAAACGTCCTGGACCAGATAGTAATTGGTAAATTCCAGTAAATGTTTAGAGAAGAATTGAGACTAATCCTTTAAAAAATCCTTTAAAACATCTTCCAAAAAATAAAAGAGTAAGGACTCTGACACTGAAACCAGAAAAAGACATTACCAGAACTACTGACAAATATTCTTTCTAAATACAGATGCAAATCTCAGTAAATAATAATAAATGTAAAAAACTCCATCAACATGTAAATTTAGTTTAGACTCCCTAACCAAGAAGGGTTTATCCCAGAAATGCAACATTGGTTCAATATATGAACATCAATCAATGTAATACTCTGTATTAATAAAAGATAAAATGTAGTGTAATGCATCATATTAATAAGAAAAAAACATGTGATCATCTCAATAGGAAAAGAGAAAGCATTTGACAAAACCCAATAACTTTCATGATAAATAAATATTTAAGAAAAATAAGAATAGAGGAGAACTTCCTCAATCTTGACATAGGGCACCTTTGAAAAAACCATTGTTAACATCATACTTAATAGATCATGAGCAAGAATGTCCTCTCTCCCTTTCTTTTTTTTTTTTAATTTTTTTTGCGGTACGCGGGCCTTTCACTGTTGTGGCCTCTCCCGTTGCGAAGCACAAGCTCCGGACGCGCAGGCTCAGTGGCCATGGCTCACGGGCCCAGCCGCTCCACGGCACGTGGGATCTTCCCGGACTGGGGCATGGACCCATGTTCCCCGCATCAGCAGGCGGACTCTCAACCACTGCGCCACCAGGGAAGCCCTCCCTTTCCATTTAACACTGTACTGGGTACTACAGACACCATTAAAATATTTTTTTCAATCCATCACTGATTTTATTACTTTTCCCATGTTTCTAGAGTTTCTCCATGCTTAAATTGGAATATGCCCTTTTTCATCATTGTTCATACATTTTTCCATGGTCAGATAGCTATAAAAGTATCAAGTACTAATTGCATGTAGTCAAAACCTGTGTAAATAGTATGTTTCTCTACATAAATTTTTGCAAAGTATGTATTTACTTAATATTAATTTGTAGATTTTGTAGATTTTTTGATTTATATGTACTTATACATATAAATCAAATTTATTTTCATTCCTCTATAGTATTCATTTGGATAAGCCAAATATATATATCTTTATCCTATTCATGGATAATATTTCAACAATGAACGCAACTACACTTGTACATGTCATTCTTGTACATATATGTACATAGGATACATACATGCAACCTAGAAATTCAAAGTGGAAGGGCATGCCCATTACCACATTTACTATATAGTGACAACTTATTCTTCACAATGCCTGATTTTACTGATTTATCTTCCATTGAGAGTGTGTGAGTGAGAAAGTTCTTTTTTCTGTCTTTGATGGCTTTTACTGGGAATAGTGTAAACTTGAATTATGTTTACTTCAATTATTTCCTGGAAATACAATTTTCAGATGACTCTCACAGGGGAGAAAAATTTGCCTTGAGCTGAAAACAATCAAGCCTCAAAAGATTCAGGAAGAAACTTTGACCCTCTCCCTAACTGCCCAGAGGAATGCAGATAGAGGACCCATCCCAGGAATGGAACCCACACCATGAATAACTGTATTGAGAACTAGGTGTGGTAGACAGGGAGCAACCTAGTGAAGTCTGTTTGTTAAAATTCCTCTCTGTGTCCCATTGTCTCGGCCTGGCCCTGCAAATGTTTGTTTGTTCGTTTGTTTAACAAACATTTGCTTTTCCATCTCTAGGTAAATTGCTTTTCTCAACTTTTAAGTCCCAAACCATTAACCCCTACAACCATTTTTGTCTTTAGTTGAAGATAGTGTTTAAGTGGAAGGTTTGTCATTTTGGTGAGTTACTTAGTTCTCCTGGTCTCTCCCATGTATGTATGTTATTAAACTTTTGTATGATTTTCTGCTGTTAATCTGTCTCATATCAATTTAGTTCTTAGGCCAGCCAGAAGAACCTAGAAGGGTAGAGGAAAATTTCTTCCTCCCTGACGTTCTGATACTCAAAGATTACCCAGTGAACAAAATTCAGATAGATATCTGCATATATTTAGAAATGAGATGTGCAACCCTTTAAATCCATTAGCACTTCATAGGACAAAAACATCACTTGATATAACAGAAGAGCAACATCTTTGCAGATGTCATGCTCTGGCCCAAGATAATCTTCAAATCATGTGGTTTGTATCCATCTGGTTCAAACATTTTCAATATTTTAGTTCCCACATTGTAGAATAGTTTAAATTGCAACAATCTCATGACCATAGTGTATGTATCACAGACTGTGATAACACATAGAGTCTCATGACTAGCATATAGCTGGGGCTCAAAAGACATTAGTTTATTTCTCCATTGGTGTCTATTAGCAATTATTTTAAACTAATGACAATTTTTCCTGTCATACAACTGTATATTGCTTTCAAAATAAAAATATTTTTATAATTCTGGAAAAATATTGTCATCTTTGTGATATAAGAAATTTCAGATATTATTAAATAGTAGAAACATTAATAGAATAAATATCCATTTGCCCATCAGCTGACTTCAACTACTACCAGCTGATGGCAATGTTATTTTATCTATACGATACCCAATACCCATTTCACTTCTGGATTATTTTTAAGGAATTCCAAACATCAACCTATATTTTTTGTAAATATTTTGGTATGTATCTTGAGGAGATACAAATTCCTCCCCCCAATGCAAACACAGATTCTCACACATAAATAATTGAAAATATTCATTAAAATGATTAAATATCAATTATCATTAAAATTTTCCAAATTGTCACATAAATTTTTTTTTTACAGTTACCTATTTGAATCAGAATTCAAATATAGTCCAAGCCGTATAGTCACTTGATCAATCTCCTTAGTCTCTTTTAACTGTAAATTCCATTTCATGATTTTCCTTGAAATGTATTCACTGACAAAATTTGATTGATTGTCCTCAAGAGTTCCCCACAGTCTGCAATTTTCTAATCTCATTCCCACTGTGTCATTTAATATTTTCCTTTAATCTCTGCATTTCTGCAAATCTGTTGTGATATGATCATATTCAGGCTTAATATTTGTCAGGACTACTCCTTAGATAATATTGTTTCTTTCTTCCTCTTTTTCCTTCCTCCCTCCCTCCCTTCTTTTACTCTGTTCTATTTTTTCTTTTTCTCCCCACTTTTTCTCTTTCTCTAGATTCCTGCAAAGTTAAGCAATGATTTTTTTTTTTTGTACTTATATCAGCAATGTGTTTACATATATTTAATATGTCAATCCATTGCACTTATTATTCATATTGATGTGCATTTTTCCAAATTTTGCCTATGGGAGCCTTTTTTAGATGATGTCTGAGGCCTTTTGACATGATCCAGCAGTCTTTGAAAGCTTTCTTGCTTTCTTAAATGACATGGTACTTCTTGACTCTTCAATAATTTTCATCCAAGTCTTGGAAATTCTCCAAATCCTTCTGGGAAGTTTATATACCACACTCTGGATACTAATGAGCATTTCCCACGGACAAAACTAGGAAATATGTATGTTTTGTAAAACATGGAAAACATAGTAAGCTCATACTTGTAATTCTAATTCTAGTTCATGGTAAAAGTTTTTACTTAATATATTTAATCTTGCACCACTATCACCTTTCTCCCATGAATAAAAAGCTTGGATTTCATTATATCTATTTATTTTCTTTATTCTATAATATTAACATTACAGTTTCAACATAACAATTCAGACATAACCTTCAACAACATAATCACTGAAAACAGTTTATTATCATTTTCACAGGCTATTTTCATAGGGTAAATTCCATTAGGGATATTTTGTCAAATAGGGATATTTTGTCAAATTACTGTATTTTTAAGTCACTGAGCAATGTTTTGTATTTTACTGCCATCTGGATTTACAACAGTATCTTATTGTTAGAATCAATTATTAAAATTTCATAAAGTTTTTAATTTTAGATGTTTCTGGAAAATTAGTTTTGTTTATATTTTTCTAAAATACTTACATGGATCCAAAGCCAAATCAAGAACACATATATATGGAATCTGAAAAAATGGTACTGATGAACCTAGTGGCAGGGCAGGAATAAAGATGTAGACATAGAAAATGGACTTGAGGACACAGCAGGGGCGGGGGAAAGGGAAGTTGGGGCAAAGTAAGAGTGGCATTGACATATATACACTACCAAATGTAAAATAATATTGGGAAGCAGCAGCATAGCATAGGGAGATCAGCTTGGTGCTTTGAGAAGATCTAGAGGGGTGGGATAGGGAGGGTGGGAGGGAGGCTCAAGAAGGAGGGGATATGGGGATATATGTATGCATACGGCTGATTCACTTTGTTGTACAACAGAAACTAACACAGCGTTGTGAAGCAATTTTACTCCAATAAAGATGTATTGAAAAAAAAAAAGAAGGGCTTCCCTGGTGGCGCAGTGGTTGATAGTCTGCCTGCCAATGCAGGGGACACTGGCCCGTGCCCCGGTGCGAGAGGATCCCGCATGCCCCGGAGCGGCTGGGCCCACGAGCCATGGCTGCTGAGCTTGCGCGTCCGGAGCCTGTGCTCCGCAACGGGAGAGGCCACAACAGTGAGAGGCCCCCGTACCGCAAAAAAAAAAAATAATAAAGAAAACAAAACAAAATATTTTTTAAATATCTAAAATTTAACCTCTATGCTTCCACTCTATAACATATTACCCTCTATATATACTATTATTTTAATTTACATTTTAGGTTTGCGTTTTTATGTAAAGAGTGGCATTCTACTCACACTGATTTTTGTTTTTTTAATATCTTTATTGGAGTATAATTGCTTTACATTGTTGTGTTAGTTTCTGCTGTATAGCAAAGTGAATCAGCTGTATGCATGTATATATCCCCATATCTCCTCTCTCTGGCATCTCCCTCCCACTCTCCACATCCCACCCCTCTAGGTGGTCGCAAAGCACCGAACTGATCTCCCTGTGCCATGCAGCTGCTTCCCACTAGCTATCTATTTTACAGTTTATAGTGTATATATGTCAATGCTACTCTCACACTTAGTCCCAGCTTACCCTTCCCACTGTCCATAACCTCAAGTCCATTCTCTACATCTGTGTCTTTATTCCTGTCCTGCCCCTAGGTTCATCAGAACAATTTTTTTTTTAGATTCCATATATATGTGTTAGTATACGGTATCTGCTTTTCTCTTTGACTTACTTCACTCTATGACAGACTCTAGGTCCCTCCACCTCACTACAGATAACTCAATTTCATTTCTTTTTATGGCTGAGTAATATTACTGAGTGTATACGTGCCACATCTTCTTTACGCATTCATCTGTCGGTGAGCACTTAGGCTGCTTTCATGTCCCGGCTATTGTACATAGTGCTACAATGAACACTGTGGTACATGACAAGACATATTATTTATCTGTTCCATCTCTCTTCTTTCCCCTATTGTCTCTGTCCTATCGAAGTTAGATTATACTCCTAACAATATCACTTCAAGACAGGAGTTTGTCCTCATAGGGAGAACTTGTTTTAGGAATTCATATTCCCTAGTAAGTTTTTGCTCTTTCCAAACCGCTGGTCCTACTTTACAATACCCATAAATTGGAACTTGAAAAATTCTGTCAGTTTTAGTTGTTTGCTCAGATTATGCTACATGCTTTTCAGCGACAACCTGTTAGATACTTTTATGTTCTTCTGTTCTCAACACAATCAGAGTCCTGTTGCTGTCTGTCTGATTCCTCTTGCAAAGTATCTGATAATACTAAAGTCTTTAACTGAAGGAGATTTGTACATACCACGCATATTTTATGATTCCTGGGTGTTGTAAATTGAGTTGTGTTCCCCTACAAAAATGTTGAAGTACTTGTTAACGTGACCTTATTTGGAAAAAATGATGAGGTCATTTGGGTGGGTCCTAATCTAATAGGACTGTATGCTTACAGAAAGGGGAAATTTTGTACATACATACACACACATACACACACACACACACACACACACACACACACACACACACGGAGAATACCATGTGGAAAGACACAGGAAGAAGATACCCATCTACAAGGAAGGATGACCATGACTACCAGAAGCTAGGAGAGGGGCCTGGATTAGTTCCTTCCACACAGGGCTAAAGGGTTTTGCTACAAATCTAAATATCATCTCAAAGTTTACAAACATTGTATTCATTAGCTGTTACCTATGATAGGTGGCATTAAAAGGCACAGTGTAATTAGGGAACGTTCTAATGCTATGGAATACACAATCAAACAAGTACTGTAATTTTATAAAGCCAACTGTATTGTAAAAGATATTTACTTCTTACTTATTCATTACTATTTATATTGGAGTCAGAAGACACTGTTGAATATAGGCAAACTCATAGATTAAAATATACAAGTCTTACTCAACAATGAACTTAGCCTGGGTTGATCCAAGCATGTGAGGTGGAACAGTGAAAATAGAAAATAATTTCTTGTCCAGAACCTATAAAACTGCCTGAAGTCTTTATTATACACCAGTTCAACAATATTTATTAAACTGACATATTCCCTTTTAATGTGAAATGATTAAAAGACACTAGCCATATGGAAAAACTATAATTGTAAAGAGTGAATGATTTAAACTTTGTGATGATATGAGAATATTTCTAAATGTCATTTCCCAAACACCATAAAACACTGTCACTAGGAGAAAACTAAGTATTTGAATGTCATTATTTGAACTGACCTGTTTCTAATTATATAACTTTCATTTGGTTACCCAAGGAAGAAACACAACAATTAAAGAGAGAAACAGTTTTTGTGTGTAAGCTAATAATATCTCCTGTGTAGAAGAGCCAATTGTAAGCCATCACAAAAGGTCAATGAAGCCAGACAATTTCACAGTTTTTTGTGGGTTTTGTGTGTCTGTGTGCATGTGTGTGTGTGTGTATGCACGTGTGTGTGTGTGTGTATGGACATGCATACTACTTGCAACATTGTTTTAAGAAAAATATGTGCAATATTTATGTGGAATATTTTAAAATAATTTAAATATAATTTAAACTACATTAACATTTGTGCAATGTCCCATGAAAAAAAGACCTAGGTTTTTCTAATAATATATTTTACACACTTGACAAAGAAAAAGAGGTGGTGCAGTGGTTAAGAATCCACCTGCCAATGCAGAGGACATGGGTTTGAGCCCTGGTCTAGGAAGATCCCACATGCCACGGAGCAACTAAGCCCGTGTGCCACAACTACTGAGTGTGCGCTCCAGAGCCCGCGAGGCACAACTCCTGAAGCTGGGTGCCTAGAGCCCGTGCTCTGCAACAAGAGGAGCTACTGCCATGAGAAGCCCACGCACCACAACAAAGAGTAGCCCCTGCTCACCACAACTAGAGAAAAGCCGTGCACAGCAACAACGACCGAATGCAACCAAAAATAAATAAATAAAATAAATAAATTAAAAAGAAAGAAAGAAAAAAAACTAAAGTCTTTATGTAAATGGAACATGCAAACTATTTGGTGATGTTTGATATTACATGAAAGATATCACTGAAGAATTATTTTTAATTTTGAAATATATACATAATATTAAATAAAGCAATGAATTATAACTTTTTGCTTTGTTTGCTCCCTTAAATAATTGGTCTGGTGAAATTTGCTATGAGATTTGTAAATCTATTAATTAGGATGAAAATTTTTATTCAGGACAAGATTTTACAAACAGATTAAAAAGTGCCAATGGGAATATCTGGGAATTAATAATCCTTTTAAGTTTGTTCATGATCACAGACAATCTCAAACTTGGTAGCTGGTAATTCAGATAACTACTGAGAGAAAGCAGGTTTTGAAGCATGGCTAATTTTTTTAAATGTACAGCTCTAGTTGTTTTCAAATGCTAGAACTTTATACTCTAAGGATATGAATGAAATTATGGTATGCAACTGATGACTCAGTTTTAGTCATTTCAGATATATATTTACTGTCTAGTAAAACAATCGTGGTAAGTATCTTTTAATGATGATCTTAAAGTTTTGGGTTAGTTGTCTTTATTGTAATGCACACCGTGGCAGCGATATACATATTTATCACCTATGTGCCCACTAGATTGTATCTTTTTTTTTTTTTTTTTTTTTTTTTTTGCTGGATCATATGGTAGTTTTATTTTTAATTTTTTGAAGAACCTCTATACTATTTTTCATAACAGCTGTATCAATTTACATTCTCACCAACAGTATACAAGGGTTTCCTTTTCTCCACATCTCACCAACACTCATTATCTTGTCTTCTTAATAATAGGTATCTAACAAGTGTGAGGTGATATCTTATTGTGGTTTTGATTTGAATTTCCCTGATGATTAGTGATGGTGAGCATCTTTTCATATACCTATTTGCCATTTGTATGTCTTCTTTTTAATATATATCTATCCAGGTCCTTAGCCCATTTTTCAATTGAGTTATTTGTTTTTCTGCTATTAAGCTGTTTGAGTTCCTCTCTCTTAGTCTTTTCTACTATCTATGTCATTACTATATATAAAAGCTGAGTTTTTTTTTTTTTTTTTTTTAACATCTTTATTGGGGTATAATTGCTTTACAATGGTGTGTTAGTTTCTGCTTTATAACAAAGTGAATCAGCTATACATATACATATGTTCCCATATGTCTTCCCTCTTGCGTCTCCCTCCCTCCCACTCTCCCCATCCCACCCTTCCAGGCTGTCACAAAGCACCGAGCTAATATCCCTGTGCCTTGCGGCTGCTTCCCCCCAGCTATCTACCTTACTACGTTTGTTAGTGTGTATATGTCCATGACTCTCTCTCGCCCTGTCAAAACTCACCCCTCCCCCTCCCCATACCCTCAAGTCCGTTCTCCAGTAGGTCTGCGTCTTTATTCCTATCTTACCCCTAGGTTCTTCATGACATTTTTTTCCCTTAAATTCCATATATATGTGTTAGCACACGGTATTTGTCTTTTTCTTTCTGACTTACTTCACTCTGTATGACAGACTCTAGGTCTATCCATCTCATTACAAATAGCTCAATTTCATTTCTTTTTAAGGCTGAGTAATATTCCATTGTGTATATGTGCCACATCTTCTTTATCCATTCATCCTATGATGGGCGCTTAGGTTGTTTCCATGTCCTGGCTATTGTAAATAGAGCTGCAATGAACATTTTGGTACATGACTCTTTTTGAATTTTGGTTTTCTCAGGGTATATGCCAAGTAGTGGGATTGCTGGGTCATATGGTAATTCTATTTGTAGTTTTTTAAGGAACCTCCATACTGTTCTCCACAGTGGCTGAACCAATTCACATTCCCACCAGCAGTGCAAGAGTGTCCCCTTTTCTCCACACCCTCTCCAGCATTTATTGTTTCTAGATTTTTGATGATGGCCATTCTGACTGGTGTGAGATGATATCTCATTGTAGTTTTGATTTGCATTTCTCTAATGATTAATGATGTTGAGCATTCTTTCATGTGTTTGTTGGCATTCTGTATATCTTCTTTGGAGAAATGTCTATTTAGGTCTTCTGCCCATTTTTGGATGGGGTTGTTTGTTTTTTTGTTATTGAGCTGCATGAGCTGCTTGTAAATTTTGGAGATTAATCCTTTGTCAGTTGCTTCATTTGCAAATGTTTTCTCCCATTCTGAGGGTTGTCTTTTGGTCTTGGTTATGGTTGCCTTTGCTGTGCAAAAGCTTTGAAGTTTCATTAGGTCCCATTTGTTTATTTTTGTTTTTATTTCCATTACTCTAGGAGGTGGGTCAGAAAGGATCTTGCTGTGATTTATGTCATAGAGTGTTCTTCCTATGTTTTCCTCTAAGAGTTTGACAGTTTCTGGCCTTACATTTAGGTCTTTAATCCATTTTGAGCTTATTTTTGTGTATGGTGTTAGGGAGTGATCTAATCTCATACTTTTATATGTACCTGTCCAGTTTTCCCAGCACCATTTATTGAAGAGGCTGTCCTTTCTCCACTGTACATTCCTGCCTCCTTTATCAAAGATAAGGTGTCCATATGTGCGTGGGTTTATCTCTGGGCTTTCTATCCTGTTCCACCGATCTATCTTTCTGTTTTTGTGCCAGTACCATACTGTCTTGATTACTGTTGCTTTATAATATAGTCTGAAGTCAGGGAGCCTTATTCCTCCAGCTCCTTTTTTCGTTCTCAAGATTGCTTTGGCTATTCGGGGTCTTTTGTGTTTCCATACAAATTGCGAAATTTTTTGTTCTAGTTCTGTGAAAAATGCCAGTGGTAGTTTGATAGGGATTGCATTGAATCTGTAGATTGTTTTGGGTAGTAGAGTCATTTTCACAATATTGATTCTTCCCATCCAAGAACATGGTATATCTCTCCATCTATTTGTATCATCTTTAATTTCTTTCATCAGTGTCTTATAATTTTCTGCATACAGGTCTTTCGTATCCTTAGGTAGGTTTATTCCTAGATATTTTATTCTTTTTGTTGCAATGGTAAATGGGAGTGTTTTCTTGATTTCACTTTCAGATTTTTCATCATTAGTATATAGGAATGCCAGAGATTTCTGTGCATTAATTTTGTATCCTGCTACTTTACCAAATTCATTGATTAGCTCTAGTAGTTTTCTGGTAGCATCTTTAGGATTCTCTATGTATAGTATCATGTCATCTGCAAACAGTGACAGCTTTACTTCTTCTTTTCCGATTTGGATTCCTTTTATTTCCTTTTCTTCTCTGATTGCTGTGGCTAAAACTTCCAAAACTATGTTGAATGAGAGTGGTGAGAGTGGGCAACCTTGTCTTGTTCCTGATCTTAGTGGAAATGCTTTCAGTTTTTCACCATTGAGGATGATGTTTGCTGTGGGCTTGTCATATATGGCTTTTATTATGTTTAGGAAAGTTCCCTCTATGCCTACTTTCTGGAGGGTTTTTATCATAAATGGGTGTTGGATTTTGTCGAAAGCTTTCTCTGCATCTATTGAGATGATCATATGGTTTTTCTCCTTCAATTTGTTAATATGGTTTATCACATTGATAGATTTGCGTATATTGAAGAATCCTTGCATTCCTGGAATAAACCCCACTTGATCATGGTGTATGATCCTTTTAATGTGCTGTTGGATTCTGTTTGCTAGTATTTTGTTGAGAATTTTTGCATCTATGTTCATCAGTGATATTGGCCTGTAGTTTTCTTTCTTTGTGACATCCTTGTCTGGTTTTGGTATCAAGGTGATGGTGGCTTCGTAGAAGGAATTTGGGAGTGTTCCTCCCTCTGGTATATTTTGGAAGAGTTTGAGAAGGATAGGTGTTAGCTCTTCTCTAAACGTTTGATAGAATTCACCTGTGAAGCCATCTGGTCCTGGGCTTTTGTTTGTTGGAAGGTTTTTAATCACAGTTTCAATTTCAGTGCTTGTGATTGGTCTGTTCATATTTTCTATTTCTTCCTGATTCAGTCTTGGCAGGTTGTGCATTTCTAAGAATTTGTCCATTTCTTCCAGATTGTCCATTTTATTGGCATAGAGTTGCTTGTAGTAATCTCTCATGATTTTTTTTATTTCTGCAGTGTCAGTTGTTACTTCTCCTTTTTCATTTCTAATTCTATTGATTTGAGTCTTCTCCCTTTTTTTCTTGATGAGTCTGGCTAGTGGTTTATCTATTTTGTTTATCTTCTCAAAGAACCAGCTTTTAGTTTTATTGATCTTTGCTATTGTTTCCTTCATTTCTTTTTCATTTATTTCTGATCTGATTTTTATGATTTCTTTCCTTCTGCTAGCTTTGGGGTTTTTTTGTTCTTCTTTCTCTAATTGCTTGAGGTGCAAGGTTAGGTTGTTTATTCAAGATGTTTCCTGCTTCTTAAGGTGGGCTTGTATTGCTATAAACTTCCCCCTTAGAACTGCTTTTGCTGCATCCCATAGGTTTTGGGTCGTTGTGTCTCCATTGTCATTTGTTTCTAGGTATTTTTTTATTTCCTCTTTGATTTCTTCAGTGATCACTTCATTATTAAGTAGTGTATTGTTTAGCCTCCATGTGTTTGTATTTTTTACAGATCTTTTCCTGTAATTGATGTCTAGTCTCATGGCGTTGTGGTCGGAAAAGATACTTGATACAATTTCAGTTTTCTTAAATTTACCAAGGCTTGATTTGTGACCCAAGATATGATCTATCCTGGAGAATGTTCCATGAGCACTTGAGAAAAATGTGTATTCTGTTGTTTTTGGATGGAGTGTCCTATAAATATCAATTAAGTCCATCTTGTTTAATGTATCATTTAAAGCTTGTGTTTCCTTATTTATTTTCATTTTGGATGATCTGTCCATGGGTGAAAGTGGGGTGTTAAAGTCCCCTACTATGAATGTGTTACTGTTGATCTCCCCTTTTATGGTTGTTAGTATTTGCCTTATGTATTGAGGTGCTCCTATGTTGGGTGCATAAATATTTACAATTGTTATATCTTCTTCTTGGATCGATCCCTTGATCATTATGTAGTGTCCTTCTTTGTCCCTTTTAATAGTCCTTATTTTAAAGTCTATTTTGTCTGATATGAGAATTGCTACTCCAGCTTTCTTTTGGTTTCCATTTGCATGGAATATCTTTTTCCATCCCCTTACTTTCAGTCTGTATGTGTCTCTAGTTCTGAAGTGGGTCTCTTGTAGACAGCATATATAAGGGTCTTGTTTTTGTATCCATTCAGCCAATCTGTGTCTTTTGGTGGGAACATTTAGTCCATTTACATTTAAGGTAATTATCGATATGTATGTTCCTATTTCCATTTTATATATTGTTTTGGGTTCGCTACTATAGGTCATTTCCTTCTCTTGTGTTTCGTGTCTAGAGAAGTTCCTTTAGCATTTGTTGTAAAGCTGGTTTGGTGGTGCTGAACTCTCTCAGCTTTTGCTTGTCTGTAAAGGTTTTAATTTCTCCATCAAATGTGAATGAGATCCTTGCTGGGTAGAGTAGTCTTGGTTGCAGGCTATTCTCCTTCATCACTTTCAGTATGTCCTGCCACTCCCTTCTGGCTTGTAGGGTTTCTGCTGAGAGATCAGCTGTTAACCTTATGGGGATTCCCTTGTGTGTTATTTGTTGTTTTTCCCTTGCTGCTTTTAATATGCTTTCTTTGTATTTAATTTTTGACAGTTTGATTAATATGTGTCTTGGCATGTTTCTCCTTGTTTTTATCCTGTATGGGACCCTCTGTGCTTCCTGGACTTGATTAACTATTTCCTTTCCCATATTAGGGAAGTTTTCAACTATAATCTCTTCAAATATTTTCTCAGTCACTTTCTTTCTTTCTTCTTCTTCTGGAACCCCTATAATTCGAATGTTGGTGCGTTTCATGTTGTCCCAGAGGTCTCTGAGACTGTCCTCAGTTCTTTTCATTCTTTTTTCTTTATTCTGCTCTGCAGTAGTTATTTCCACTACTTTATCTTCCAGGTCACTTATCCGTTCTTCTGCCTCAGTTATTCTGCTATTGATCCTATCTAGAGTGATTTTAATTTCATTTATTGCATTGTTCATCGTTGCTTGTTTCATCTTTAGTTCTTGTAGGTCCTTGTTAACTGTTTCTTGCATTTTGTCCATTCTACTTCCAAGATTTCGGATCATCCTTACTATCATTATTCTGAATTCTTTTTCAGGTAGATTGCCTATTTCCTCTTCATTTGTTAGGTCTGGTGGGTTTTTATCTTGCTCCTTCATCTGCTGTGTGTTTTTCTGTCTTCTCATTTTGCTTATCTTACTGTGTTTGGGGTCTCCTTTTTGCAGGCTGCACTTTCGTAGTTCCCGTTGTTTTTGATGTCTGTCTCCAGTGGCTAAGGTTGTTTCAGTGGGTTGTGTAGGCTTCCTGGTGGAGGGGACTAGTGCCTGTGTTGTGCTGGATGAGGCTGGATCTTGTCTCTCTAGTGGGCAGGTTCACGTCTGGTGGTGTGTTTTGGGGTGTCTGTGGCCTTATTATGATTTTAGGCAGCCTCTCTGCTAATGGGTGGGGTTGTGTTCCTGTTTTGCTAGTTGTTTGGCATAGGTTGTCCAGCACTGTGGCTTGCTGGTCGTTGAGTGAAGCTGGGTGCTGGTGTTAAGATGGAGGTCTCTGGGATATTTCCACCGTTTAATATTATGTGGAGCTGGGAGGTCTCTTGTTGACCAGTGTCCTGAAGTTGGCTCTCCTACCTCAGAGGCAGAGCCCTGACTCCTGGCTGGAGCACCAAGAGCCTTTCATCCACACAGCTCAGAATAAAAGGGAGAAAAAGTAGGGAGAATTAGTAGAAGTATGAGTAAAGAAAGAAGGAAAGGAGGAAAGGAAGGAAGGAAGAAAGAAGCAAAGAAGGAAAGAAAGGAGGGAGGGAGGGAGGGAGGAAGGAAGGAAGGAGGCAAAGAAGGAAAAAAGACAGAAAGAAAGATGATACAGTAAAAATAAAATAAAGTATAATATAGTTATTGAATTAAAAAATATTTAGAAAAAAAAAAAAAAGGACGGATAGAACCTTAGGACAAATGTTGGAAGCAAAGCTATACAGAGAAAATCTTACACAGAAGCATACACATACACCTTCACAAAAAGAGGTAAAGGGGGAAAAATCATAAATCCTGCTCCCTGAGACCACCTCCTCAATTTGGGGTGATTCGTTGTCTAAAGGAGGGAAGGAAGGAAGGAAAGAAAGAAAGAACGAAGGTAAAGTATAATAAAGTTATCACAATTAAACTTAATTATTAAGAAAAAGAATTTTTAAAAAAAAGTCATGGACGGATAGAGCCCTAGGACAAATGGTGGAAGCAAGAGTATACAGACAGGATCTCACACAGAAGCATACACGTACACATTCACAAAAAGAGGAAAAGGGAAAAAAATCATAGATCTCGCTCCTAAATTCCACCTCTTCAATTTGGGATCATTCCTTGTCTATTCAGGTATTCCACAGATGCAGGGTATATCAAGTTGATTGTGGAGCTTTAATCCGCTGCTTCTGTGGCTGCTGGGAGAGATTTCCCTTTCTCTTCTTTGTTCTCACAGCTCACAGGAGCTCAGCTTTGGATTTGGCCCTGCCTCTGCGTGTAGGTCGCTGGAGGGCGTCTGTTTTTTCGCTCAGACAGGACGGGGTTAAAGGAGCCGCTGATTCGGGGCCTCCGGCTCACTCAGGCCGGGGGTTGGGGGATGGGGGTAGGAGGGGCACTACGTGCGGGGCAGGCCTGCGGCTGCAGAGGCAGCGTGACGTTGCGGCAGAGGCCGGCGTGATGTTGCACCAGCCTGAGACCCGCCGTGCGTACTCCCGGGGAAGTTGTCCCTGGATCCCGGGAACCTGGCAGTGGCGGGCTGCACAGGCTCCGCGGAAGAGGGGTGTGGAGAGTGACCTGTGCTCGCACACAGGCCCCTTGGTGGCGGCAGCAGCAGCCTTAGCGTCTCCCGCCCGTCTCTGGGGTCCGCGGTTTTAGCCGCGGCTCGCGCCCGTCTCTGGGGTTAGCGCTTTCAGCCGCGGCTCGCGCCCGTCTCGGGGGCTCGCGCCCTCAGCCGCAGCTCGCGCCCGTCTCTGGGGTTCGCGCTTTTAGCCGCGGCTCGCGCCCTTCTCTGGAGATCCTTTAAGCAGCGCTCTTAAACCCCTCTCCTCGCGCACCAGGAAACAAAGAGGGAAGAAAAAGTCTCTTGCCTCTTCGGCAGGTGCAGGCTTTTCCCCGAACTCCCTCCCGGCTAGTCGTGGTGCACTAACCCCTTCAGGCTATGTTCAAGCCGCCAACCCCAGTCCTCTCCCTGAGCTCCGTCCAAAACCAAAACCCGAGCCTCAGCTCGCAGCCCCGCCCGCCCCGGCGGGTGAGCAGACAAGCCACTCGGGCTGGTGAGTGCCGGTCAGCACCGATCGTCTGTGCAGGAATCTCCCCGCTTTGCCCTCCGCACCCGTCGCTGTGCACTACTCCGCGGTCCCGAAACTCCCCCCTCCGCCTCCCGCAGTCTCCGCCCGCGGAGGGGCTTCCTAGTGTGTGGAAACTTTTCCTCCTTCACAGCTCCCTCCCACTGGTGCAGGTGCCGTCCTTATTCTTTTGTCTCTGTTTTTTCTTTTGCCCTACCCAGTTACGTGGGGAGTTTCTTGCCTTTTGGGAGGTCTGAGGTCTTCTGCCAGCCTTCAGTAGGAGTTCTGTAGGAGTTGTTCCACGTGTGGATGTATTTCTGGTGTATCCGTGGGGAGGAAGGCGATCTCCGCGTCTTACTCTTCCGCCATCTTCAAGGTCCCCCCTAGATTGTATCTTAATGAAGAGTTATCTTGGTTTCCTTTGTGCCATGTTGTATTATCCCCAGTTGTGTCTAAAGGAAGATGCAAACTCTCTCACTGGTTGTTATGGTAAAAAAATAAACATTAATGGAATGTTAATATTATCCTCCACATACAAACACAGTTTGTAAATAATTTGAGTCTCTCTTCTGCTGTAAAATTTCTAAGCACTTTTCACTTCCATGTTATATTAGAAAAAGCACAGACTTTCTTTTTTAGAAGGATTTTTTCTTATTGAAATGAACTTATTTACAAAACAGAAGCAGCCTCACAGATATAAAAAATAAATGTATGGCTAACAAAGGGGAAATGGTGGGGTGGGATAAATTAAGAGTATGGGATTAATAGATACACACCTCTCTATATAAGATAGATAAACAACAAGAATTTACTGTATGGCACAGGGAACCACATTCAAAATCTTGTAATAACCTATAATGGAAAAGAATCTGAAAAAGCACAGACTTTTAATACAGTATGGAAATCAGCCTGTACCCTGTGTGATCTCAAAATTTTGTCTGTGGACTGCAGGTGGCACTTAATGCTTTGTGATGTTGTAAAAAAAGGGTTTGCAGGGCTTCCCTGGTGGCGCAGTGGTTGAGTCCACCTGCCGATGCAGGGGACACGGGTTCGTGCCCCGGTCCGGGAAGATCCCACATGCCGCGGAGCAGCTGGGCCCGTGAGCCAGGCCCGTGAGCCTGCGCGTCCAGAGCTTGTGCTCCACAACGGGAGAGGCCACAACAGTGAGAAGCCCACGTACCGCAAAAAAAAAAAAAAAAAAAAAAAAAAAAAAAAAAAAAAAAAGTGTTTGCAATTTTTAGGGGTTTGCAATGTGATTAAATAATTCTTATTTTATATACATTTCACCCATTTGAAATGAAACACATAATAATTTTCACAAGAATCCTGTAATGATATACCCTGAAAGTCTGCTCATGCCCTAAAACAGCTATACAGTTTAACTGATCTTAGACTAGAATAATTTGCACTAATGTTTTTCTTTGTTAGAGTTGTTTTTAAAATTGTTATTACTGTGCTGTATTATAATTCCAACTCACAAAGATT
This sequence comes from Phocoena sinus, assembly GCF_008692025.1. Classification (NCBI taxonomy): domain Eukaryota; kingdom Metazoa; phylum Chordata; class Mammalia; order Artiodactyla; family Phocoenidae; genus Phocoena; species Phocoena sinus. Next base: position 158,103,535 of record NC_045765.1, read on the forward strand.
GATCAGGACTCAGGAACGCCTCACTATAGAGTAAAAACAGTGATGGGAAGAATAACATAAATGGAAAATGGTCAACAGAACTTCAGTGTCTGCTGAATAAGTGAAGTTTGCAGCTCCAAAAATTTGCCAAGTCACCGGAAAAATAAAAATGTGACTATAGACCTGACTATGAAAACAGAGAAAAAGAACTTGAGCTAGAGATCCATTTGCTCCAGATCCCAGCACCATATCTTGGCAGCCAGTAAATAGTGACACAAAACCATTAAAATTTCATATCATTTACAAAACAGCATTTCTTGATGTTAAGAAAACAATTGTAGTTTTAGACAGAATAAGCACAAAATAACATTTGCAGGTTTAAAATTGATGAATTATATATCTAAATGCAAAGCAGATACCATAAATACTGAAGCATCACGGAAAGTTGCATTCCTGGTTTAGGAAAACAACTACATTGCACTTGCTCTAAAGCTTGTACAAAATAGCAGTGAACATTATGACAAATATCAGGCACTGAGAAAAGCAGTGTGAGCTGCTGAAAAAACTTTTTTATCAAACAACATTTTGGGCCTCACGCAACTCCTATCACATTTGTCTGACTGCAGATTTTTTGCTTTACACTTGGATGAAACCAATTATGTGCAGGGTATGAATCAGCTCTTAGCACTTTGGTAATTCATATACAAAATAGACATGGTCACCAGATTTTGATCTGCTCATCGCTGACGTGCTATTAGCACACAAAGTTTATTTAGGTAATTATATTATGACTGCATGTCAGGTAGGCAAAATGCTTATGAGCATCAATATCAATGGAATTATAGTTTTGTGTACAGCGAAGGGAAAATTATACACCTAAGTACCGACTATTTTGGTTTCAGAGTAATGACTTTAGTTAACAATAGACTGACTTTTCTGATTTTCTTTTAATGAGTTAAGCATTTCAGAAGTTCTCGCCTTTACTTAAAAGTGGTAGCCTCGTTGTATGGAAGATTTATTTTTTTCTTATTTTTTTTTTTTTGGTACGCGGGCCTCTCACTGTTGTGGCCTCTCCCGTTGCGGAGCACAGGCACCAGACGTGCAGGCTCAGTGGCCATGGCTCACGGGCCCAGCTGCTCCGCGGCATGTGGGATCTTCCCGGACCGTGGCACGAACCGGTGTGCCCTGCATCGGCAGGCGGGCTCAACCACTGTGCCACCAGGGAAGCCCTGTATGGCAGATTTTAATTAAAAGGATAATGGGCACAGGAAGCGTACAGAGTATTATTCTACAGCTGTCCAGGATGATGAGAGCTTCAATTACTGATGCTTTCTGAATCCAAGTTTCCTCATCTCTGTATTAAGATAATATTAAAAATTAATGGGTTACTTTGAGAAATGAAATGTATGTATAGTGTCTAGAATATTACAATAAGAAATTTCCTGGTAATAAAAGTTCACACACATATTTATATCTATCTACTTCTCTACATATATATGAGTTGTATATATATACATATTTTCATGCATATTTTATGTATTTATTTATTGAACTATTTTAGAAGGATTGTGCGAAGTCAGAGGTCAATGGGATGGTCGTACCTTCAAAAAATAAACCAAACCATGTACTGCTCTCTATAAGAAAAGGCTTTCTCTTCTCACTCTTCATTTTGACCTTAAAATTTTGTATGTATTGTCTAGAGTCCACAATTTGAAATGTACTTCCAGTGCTTTAAAAGGATTAGGAAAATAGTATTAAAGAGATTGAAAACTATAAACATGATCTAGGTGAGATAGAAAGTTTAGTCAAATGGAATCTTTGAGTCTAGAAATATTTTCAGAATGTTTGAACCATATATTTTATTTTTAGTTGTTGTTGTTTTTATTTTTTAACATATTTATTGGAGTATAATTGCTTTACAATGTTGTGTTAGTTTCTGCTGTATAACAAAGTGAATCATCTATATGTATACATATATCCCCATATCCCCTCCCTCTTGCATCTCCCTCCCACCCCTCTAGGTGGTCACAAAACAGCAAGCTGATCTCCCTGTACTATGCAGCTTCTTCCCATTAGCTATCTATTTTACATTTGGTAGTGTATATATGTCCATGCCACTCTCTCACTTCGTCCCAGTTTACACTTCCCCCTCCCGTGTCCTCAAGTCCATTCTCTATATCCCTGTCTTTATTGCTGTCCTGCCCCTAGATTCATTAGAGCTTTTTTTTTTTTAGATTCCATATATATGTTTTAGCATACGGTATTTGATTTTCTCTTTCTGACTTACTTCACTTTGTATGACAGATTCTAGGTCCATCCACCTCATTACAAATAACTCAGTTTCATTTCTTTTTATGGCTGAGTATATATGTGCCACATCTTCTTTATCCACTCATCTGTTGATGGACACTTAGGTTGCTTCCATGTCCTGGCTATTGTAAATTGTGCTGCAATGGACATTGTGGTACCTGACTCTTTTTGAATTATGGTTTTCTCAGGGTATATGCCCAGGAGTGGGATTGTTGGGTCATATGATAGTTCTATTTTTAGTTTTTTAAGGAACCTCCATACTGTTCTCCATAGTGACTGTATCAATTTACATTCCCACCAACAGTGCAAGATGTGATCCATATATTTTAAAAGAGTAAATTTTATCATTGATGTATATTAATGTGCCTACCAAAATAAAATGCATGCATGTGTTATACACAAAATATTGCAAATTATTTAATGTTCTTGGGTCTTATTTCACTGTGCATTGATAATATAAAATACAACTATTGTCTAAAAAATTTAAGTAATTTTTTTAAGGGTAGTTTAAATATTTGACTAAATGAATTATTTTCAATTATATCTAGTATTTTAACTTCCATTCTAATAAACTTGCATGTATGCCAGCACATTCATTAATCTTAGTAATTCAATATGAAGTTTTGATAGAGGAAATTTAATATGAGTTTATTTGTAATTGATCCTATTATGGGAGATCAAAATTTAATAGAAAAATACAATTTCTCTTTCTAAAGCATTAAGATCTATTTTAAAAGCCCTATTAGTAATTTAAAGTCAACCCTCAAAACATAAAATATATACATTATACCATGACAAACCAAAATTAGTATCAAAAATATAATTAATTTAGGCATAAAATTATTTACCTTTAAATATCATCTTGTAAATAACTCTCAAAGGAGTAAATAGTTTCAAGATGCCTTTCTATGTATTGAAACTTTAGTTTGGTTAGGATTTTGTTAATTTTTGCCAAAATGAATATTCCTTCTTGTTTGATTTAAAAAACTTCATGTGCTTAGACAATTCCCTTTGAAAATATTCATAAATAATTTTCAAGTGGACCATAAAAATAATAACTTATGGACAAATAAAAGTGTTATGAAATATAATGAATGAAAAATAATATTGAAAAAAATATCTGTGGTCATAAAATGACAATAGATCAAATAAATTCAAGACCCTTTGTCAGTAATTTTCCCAGAAAAAATCTATTTTTGATGGTCTGGACCACTATTCATCTGTCTTTTCGTAATGAAATATTTGTTCCTTATTCAACAAACAACATACTAAAATAACTGAAGCTTGTAGGGCTTTAATTATAAATGAACTGATTTAATTATAATACTGCAGTTTCAGTGAAGGTACACACACTTGAAAATGCCAAACTTATGACTTACTTTTAACAGAATTTCAGTGGAAGGTGGGTTTTTTTGTGCATAGGTAGTTCTTGGATTCTAAGCCACCCTTGTTCAGTCTATGACTAAATCAAGTTGATCTCACAAGAAAGCTATTGGAAAACACATCCAATTAAAAAATGGGCAGAAGAACTGAATAGACATTTTTCTAAAGAAGACATACAAACAGGTACATGAAATGGTGCTCAATATCTTTAATCATCAGGAAAATTCAAATCAAATATACAAATGTGAGATATTACCTCACACCTGTCTAAATGGCTACTATCAAAACAAAACAAAACAAAACACCTAAGAAATAACGTGTTGGTGAGGATGTAAATTGGGACAGATGTTATGGAAAATAGTGTACTGAGTTTCCTTAAAAAAGTAAATATAGCACTACCATATGATTCTGCAATTCCACTAGACTTGTTTTGCCTAAATCCATAAAATTTAAGGTTTAATTCCCTAGTTCTATTCTCTGAGCTGAAACAAGCTTCCTTTTCTGTGGTGAGACTTATGTTTTTGCTCCGTTTGAGTGAGTCTAAAAGCCCTTCTCTCACTCTCATCTCCTGGGACTCAGAGAAACCCACAGCTATATTCAAATATCCTATATTCCACTAGTAGATTCTTCTCATTATTGTATTATTCCAGAAAGGAAATGGGAGTGTGAGAAATGTACATTTCAAGCCACTGTACCCCTTAAGTGATTCTGTTATTACTTTATTAACTATAGAAGAGCATTCTGAGATACATTATGTGGAAGTTATCCATATAGTCAGGGAATTATAGTGCAGGGTGACAACTAGAAATCACCCAAGGCTTCCATATAATTTCAAAATAAGAATATTAGGGATGCATTAGGTATCTTTTTCAATGATGCAGAGAAAGTTAGTAGTAAAATAATTATGGATAATGGCATGGCCCTAGATGATTAGCATGTCTGTCTCAGAGGTAGGATAAATGTTCTTGCAAAATCTATAAAATCCAGATTTAATCCCTTGTAACTATCTCAGTGCATTTAACAAATTTGGTGTTTAGACTTTTGCTATCAGCATATGATCGCTACATCTCTACTTGGTCTTGCCATCACTTACCATAAAGGTTGGTTTCTCATTTCATCACTCAGCTGACTCCAACCAGATTCCCTCCTTAGTCATGCACTCCTGTTCAACTAAATCTTCTTACTAAATTAATATAAAACCTCATATTTTCAAACATAATTAAATCATTGCATTCACATGGTGATGATTTTTATATTAATTTTGCTTTGATATTAAAGCAGCTCTTCCTTTTCTTCTTCTTACAATATCTTTTATTGTCCTCTGAAGTTAAATTTCCATATGGGTTAGCTGTTAAAGTCAGTGTGTATAATTACACATGTAAATTCTAACACATACTGTCAGTACCCTGCCTCTATAGCCTGGGTACTCTTCTCTACTATGTCTTCTTACTGCAAATGCCTGTTTCTCTGCCTGAGGCTTTTCTCTGGACTGCTTGAAGGTCAGACTAAGAACGCTGGGCAGTTAATGACCCTGGAAGAGGCCCTCTATTTATGGTAGAATTGAATTGGTAGATAAGTATCCTTGGTTTTGCATCTCTTGTTGTGGTGACTGAGGCATGCTCTGAACAATCTCTTAGAGGTCCCCAACTCTGTGGAGCCCAAGATGCACCCAGTGGTCAGCCACTCATCAATACCCCTTGCAGTGGCTTATTTCCCGTGCCTCCCTCACTCCCACTCTACCTTATTAATGATTTCTGGAATCCTGTCCCCAGTAAGTCACTCACCTTCAAATCCTTGTCTCAGAATCATCTATTAGGAAGTCCAAGCTTAAACTTCTGTACACACATACACACCACACTCACACACACACACACACACACACACACAAACATAAGGCACATACTTTTCTAATGGCTTAAGGTCTACAGCGTAATTGACATGGAGAGCTAAAAGAAATGAGGATTGTTCTAATATATTCATTCTGAACATTGAACATTTTACTTAAACAATTAAATAAATTTAATAATTTATGAGTTTCAATGATTAAATTAAATGGATCAAGTGATTCAAATAATCAAATTTTGATTTTCATGTTGTAGTAGAAATAAGATGCTTCAGTTAAGTATTTACATCTCTTGTGTGTTTTATATTTTTTTATTTTTATTTTTTTTTTGCGGTACGCGGGTCTCTCACTGTTGTGGCCTCTCCCGCTGCGGAGCACAGGCTCCGGACGCGCAGGCCCAGCGGCCATGGCTCACGGGCCTAGCCGCTCCGCGGCATGCGGGATCCTCCCGGACCGGGGCACAAACCCGTGTCCCCTGCATCGGCAGGCGGACTCTCAACCACTGCGCCACCAGGGAAGCCCTCTTGTGTGTTTTAAAAGAGAAAAGTTCTGTATGGTAGAGCCCAATGAAACTGAGTATTGAAAGATCATAGAGGAGAACTGCTATTCTGTGAAAGTCCTTCCTTGATGAACAGTTATTGTACAGTGAAGGAGTTTCAAAAACAAATGCTTTCTCAAAAAAAGTGGACACTTCTTGATTATTTTCAAAGCCTTCCATTTGAAAAGGTTATATTTCACTTTGATATGGTGACAATAGATCATTGTAGACAGTGGAAAGTATTAATACACTTAAAAAATAAAAGTACAATGGATGGTGTACAGAGTCAGGTACCATGTCTGGTGAATACCTATGAAAATATGTCTAGAAAAATCTTTTAAGTAGAGTGTTTATTAAATAATTAATCAGCAATTCATACAAATTAAGTGGTTTGTAATTATTTGAACTTTAATTTTATATAATTTTTTCATAACCCTGACTTTTTTAATTTTAATATGTGGGAAAGTTAAGCCAGGGAAAGAAATGTACCTAATCCAAAATCTAACACCATGTAACAAATTTTACTCCTTCTGTACACCATTCATTAGGCTGATAAACTTTTTTTTTTTTTTTTTTGCGGAACATGGGCCTTTCACTGTTGTGGCCTCTCCTGTTGCGGAGCAACAGGCTCCAGACGCGCAGGCTCAGCAGCCATGGCTCACGGGCACAGCCGCTCCGCGTCATGTGGGATCTTCCTGGACCGGGGCACGAACCCGTGTCCCCTGCATCGGCAGGTGGACTCTCAACCACTGTGCCACCAGGGAAGCTCAGGCTGGTAAACTTTTGATAGAGAAACACATTTGTTTCTGATGTCCTTGTGTTAACTACTATCTTAAATTCCTGGTATTGGACTCAAACAAATTGCCAACCCAAACTAATTGTCATCACCTTCTTCTGGTTATGTATCAAAGACTAACTAAAGCATAAAGCAGACACATTCCTGATCTAATTGTGTATCACTAATTAAAATTTGTGCCTTGAATATTTTTATGAGCTTAATTTCTAAATCCATTTGTTTTTTATAGTTAAATTACCTTTTAGCTTATACAGATTGATCTTATGAATTTGCCATGATATTTTAAATCATAATAGAAAGTATTTAGCCAGGTTTTGGCAACATTTGAGTTTATTTCCAAATTATATTCAATCCCTTTAAGATAGGCCTTTGGCTTGCAATAAGTTAAAATATGCCTTAATGAAGACTGTTCTACATTTCAACTAAACATCTAGAAAACTGCAATTAAAAATTACCTTTCTTAAACACTGAACTCTCAGAAAAATATACAATAAATCAAAAACTAAATGGAAAGACACTGAATGAAAACAACCATAAGGTACTTGTATTTTGGCTCATGAAAAGCAGTAGTCTTGTCTCTGTGAAAGAACAGAAAAGAACACGTGTTCCTTCCCTCTGCCTTCTATCTTTACACTAGCAAGAACACAGGGCAACCAGTCCTCAATGTCAGAAAAGTTGCATTTAAATCAGCCAGTGAAATATTTAGAAATGGTCCCTATATTATAAATAGTCATAAAACAACAGATCAGAAAACGTGGAGATGGGGAATGTCAGTGTGGGTTAAAATTTGGAAGTTATAATCCGTATAATTTGTGGCAGGAGTTGGGGAGAGAGCGGTGGTTGCTTTAATGACAGAGCTAGGAAGAAACCTCGAGCCTCTGAAACTCGTGTGTAATTTTTATGTTATCTACCAGTTCGCAGTGACTAAGAAGTAGTGAATGGTAGGAAATATAAAGAAGGATCTAATGCTGTAGGAAATAAAGATGCTATAATCATATCACTCAAATATAACTGAAACTGAACTATTTCAAACTGAAAAATGACTACCTCCTCTAGGCTAGGACTCATTTTAGTTCATTTAAAGTAAGTGTTGTGTTAGAAATTTCAGTACTCCCAGAAATCTTAAGAACATTTAGTGTTATTCAACTAATTATTCCTGCATAAAACACCGTGTCTTAATATTAGGGAATTGCCTCAGTGGTTTTGGACCTTTGTCTGAGATTTCCATCCTCTTTTTTTTTTTTTTTTTTTTTTTTTTTGTGGTACGCGGGCCTCTCACTGTTGTGGCCTCTCCCGTTGTGGAGCACAGGCTCACGGACGCACAGGCTCAGCGGCCATGGCTCACGGGCCCAGCCGCTCCGCGACATGTGGGATCCTCCCGGACAGGGGCACGAACCAGCGTCCCCTGTATCGGCATACGGACTCTCAACAACTGCGCCACTAGGGAAGCCCTCCATCCTCTTTTAAGACTGAGTTATATCAGAAGTGGACTTTTCTCCCCAAAGTTTATGGGGTAGATACAAAGCATTTGCCAGTAACTACCCATCAACTACCAGATTTGTATGTAGTTGGACATTCTTACAGTCTAAAGGAGAAGTGATTGGCAGTGATAAGAATCAATCATAACCTCATTACCCATTTGCAAAAAATTAAATGAGCAGGGCCTTCTGTGTTATTTAGAATCAGCATTCAACCGCAAGCTGGCACAATTTTTACACAGTGATTTCTCACAGAACAATGAAAGCATGTCATTTTCAATTTATAACAATAATTTGAAATTCATGTATTGGAGAAAGTTACACATGGATCTTGCTGGGACTTACCTGAAAACAATAATGAGTAGCACTCATGATTTCTTCGTTTTATTTTTTTTCAAAGAGACTGGGGAAAAGTCATGAAATGTGTTATGAATGACAAGATTTCTAGTTTATGGAAAAGGATTTAACAAGAGGTTTTCTGAAACAATTTTCACTATTTTTTTCTTCACATATATATCCATATTCATGAATATTTGTGGACTTTAATGCTATGTATAACTTTAGATTCTCATAATTTACATATTTAGCATTATAATATCAATATTTTCTGTCATTAAATTCTATTTAAGGTATAATTTCTAAATTTGGCCAGAGAGTCCATCTTATTTATATGCGATACTTGGTTTAACTATTTCCCTATTGTTGGAAACATGCCTTATTTTCATAATACTGCTGTAAATATTTTGATAAAATATGTTTTAGCATGAACAAAAAAATTAGAATTATTGAGACAAGAGTATCCTAGAGGATTTTTTAAAAATTATTTTATTGAAGTATAGTTGATTTACAATGTTGTGTCTTTTTCTACTGTACAGCAAGGTGATTCAGTGATTTCTTTCATATTCTTTGCCATTATGGTTTATCACAGGATATTGAATATAGTTTGCTATACAATAGGACCTTGTTTTTTATCCATTCTATATATAGCGTAGAGTTTGTGTTTTCTTTTTAATACATATCATCATATTTCTGTCACGAAGACTAAGAAAATGGGAGAGTTTCGGTTTCATCTAATTTCCCTGTAAGAGATCATCTTGTACCTTTATCTCTCACGTTCTATTCTTTCTTTTCTCACTCAACTCTGTATTATATTGACTCAGTCAGTGAAGTAATAGTAATAATAATTGCTTTTAGTGCCTGCTGGTTGTCAAACACAGTATTAAGTATTTGATGCCTATTAATGCATTTAAATCCCGTTTTACAGAGGACGAAACTGAGACACAAAGATCTACGGTAAGCTTCCCAAGGCACCCTAACCAACAAATAGCAAAGTTTGGATGCAAAGGAAAGCACCTCGCTCTAGGCACTCTATTTGATGACAGCACTTAGTGGTGTCTGAATAAAGCCCCAAAACGTGAGTAAATTTGTGTCTTGTGGGAAATCAATACCAGTGCTGGGATCTGTAGGGGATTCACATACACATCAGGTTTCATGGTTCTGAAAAGTGTCTGTTGGTCTGAGGCCAGAAGGTCTTCTAGACAACAATGTTTCTAGTGAGCAGAGCAGCAGTACCTGGAAGGAAGCCACTTACCTGGAAGAGACACAGCTAGATCTGGATACACTCAACTTCATCTACTTCCCCTGTTGATATTAACTGTAAATTGAACAATAAGCCAATTTCTTATATGAGCTGCCTATTGGTCTATATATGTCTGGGATTCGGAATAGATAATGAAGGTGTAAAAAACACCAAACTATTATAGAAAATCATTAAAAGACCCAGGACACAGAATGTTTAACTTATGATTTTTAAACTTTTCAAGAGGTAAATGCCCCTATACTATATATATACCATTTAAGAATGCAGAAAATGGTAAGCGATGCATAAAGTACTTCCCTATTCCTAAAATAATACCAAAGTTAGTTAGAAAAGTAACATGACTTAACAAAATGTGTGTGAATAGAATGACAAAGTTTGTTGTAGACACAAAGGATTGTTTAGGTACATTAAGAGCCAGCCAAAGTTTTAAATAGACAAAATGAAAAGCGGCAAATCCTTCTCAAAATACTGTATAGGTAAACATGATTACATTTTAAGTCCTAATGGGAGTCTGGAAGTGTTAACGTGGTTGTATATTTCATTTTAAGTTTGTCAAGATGTGAGTCCTTCCCAAATTGATCTATAGATTCAATGCAGCTCCAATCAAAATCCCAATTAGTTATTTTGTGGGTATTGAGAAAGCAATTATAAAGTTTATATAGAGAGACAAAAGATCCACAATAGCTAACCCAATATTGAAAGAGAAAAACAAAGAGGGCTGACACCATCTTACTTTACTATAAAGCTATAGTAATCAAAAAAATGTGTTCTTGGTGAAAGAATCGACAAATAAATCAATGAACCAGAACAGCACACCCAAAAATAGACCTTTGACAAAGGAGCAAAGGCAATACAATGGAGAAAAGATAGTCTTTTCAACAAATGGTCCTGGAACAACTGAAAGTCCACATAATAAAAATGAATCTAGATACAGACATTACATTTTTCACAAAAACTAACTCAGAATAAACCATAGACCTAAATGTCAAATGCTAAACTATAAAACTCCTAGAAGATAACATAAGAAAAATCTAGATGACCTTGGATTTGGCAATTACTTTTTAGATACACCACCAAAGGCAAGATCTGTGAAAGAAGGAATTGATAAGCTGAATTTTATTAAAATTACAAACTTCTGCTTTGAAAAATATACTGTCAACTGAGTGAGAATACAAGTCAGAGAGTGGGAGAAAATATTTGCAATAAAGTTATATGATAAAGTACTGTTATCCAAAATATGCAAAGAACCCTTAAAACTCAACAATAAGAAAATGAACAACCCAATTAATAAATGGGGCAAATATCTTACCAGACACTACACCAAAGAAGATATACAGCTGACAAATAGGAGTGTGAAGATATGGTCCACATCATATGTCATTAGGGAATTGCAAATTAAAACGAGATACCACTACACACCTATTAAAGTAGCCAAAATCTGGAACATTGACAACATCGAAATGCTGGTTAAGTTTGGGAGCAAGGAAACTCTCAACTTATTGCTGGTGGGAATGCAAAATGGTACAGCCACTTTGGAAGACAGTTTGGAGGTTCCTTTAAAAACTAAACATATTTTAACTATATTATTCGGTATTCTGCTCTTTGGCACTTACCCAAAATAGCTGAAAGCATATGTCCACACAAAAACATGCACACTGATGTTTATAGTGGCTTCATTCATAATTGCCAAAACTTGGAAACAACTAAGATGTCCTTCAGTATGCAAATTGATGGATAAACTGTGGTAAAATGAACAATGGAATATTACTGCATATTAAAAAGAAATGAGCTATCAACCCTTGAAAAGACATGGGGGATCTTTAAATGCACATTACTAAGTTTGTGATTCCAACCATATGACATTCTGAAAAAGGCAAAACTGTCGAGAGAGTAAAAAGTCAGTGCTTTCCAGGGGCAGGGTGGGTGGTGAATAGACACAGCACAGTGAATTTTTAGGGCAGTAAAATTATTCTGTGCAATCCTATAATTGTAGATATACGTCATTATACATTTGTCCAAACCTAGAAAATGTACAACATTGATAGTAAACTCTATGGGAATAGACTTTGTTTGATAATGATAATCAATGTATATTCATTGATTCCAATAAATGTACCCCTCTGATGTTAGATGTTGATGACTGGGGACCTGTATGTGGGGTTGGGTTAGGGTTATATAAAATCTCTATGTATTTTCCATTCAGCTTTGCTGTGAATCTCAAACTGTTCTAAAAATAAAATTTATTTTTAAAAAGCAAAAACAAGCAATTTTTAATAAAGTGATTTAAGAAATGTGATTAACACTGATTTATATATTTACATGTACATAGACACAGTAATGAGAAAAAGGAGAATCCTGGCATAAGAAAAATAAGATATATTAATAGACTATTTCATTTAGAAACAGAATGAAATCATTTTTATAAGTTGAGTATGTGATAAAGGCAGATTTTAAAACAGCAAGAGGTGACATTTTTTTGAATAAAAACAATATTTCCTCAAGTTGGTTAATGGTGGGTAAAGTAATAATGCACTCCACAGTATTTACCAAAATATTCACCAAAAAATATTCCAAGACCATTATAGACTTGAATGTTTTAAAGCATATCAAACTAGACAACAATAAGAACACAGGTGCATTTTGCTTGAAAGTGGTATCTACAAATATCAAATATTTACTGCAGTAATTTTTGAAAATTTTGCATAAAATGTCTAAAGTATTTTTAAATTTTCTTTTCCTGGAATAACTAAATCTTTTTGTGTTAGTCTAAGTTTAACATTTTCTCTGGGAAAAGCATATTCAATTATTTTTGATGCTCATGGGAACTAGAAGAAACTACCGTGCCCATTATGGAAGAAGTAAAGTAGAAAATTAAAAAAAAAAAGATTTAGTTTCTCTCAACATCACGCTTGTTAATAAACCTAGCAATAAACAAATAGCAAACAGAATAATTGCCCTATTTAGAATCTAGGGCTTACTAATTTGGTCAAAGTAATTTGAGTGTTAATAAAATAGGAAGAGAAATAATCTGAGAAATGTAAATATGTTTTTATATTTTCTGACCCAAATTATCAAGATTTAACTAAAAAACTGGGAAAAAACATTTATTTATGTTTTTTTCAGAGTTTCTGACTGAAAGTTTTCTATATATCTTGGGAAAATTTCTTGATAATAAAATCTAGTGTTTATAGTAAAATATAACTTCTTATATCTTTACATTTTATATATGGGCATGCCCTTAAAAATACATTTGAAAAATTGAAGCAAAATGTATACCCTAGGATGGGTTTATGATTCCTGGAAATTTTTCAATAGTCAAATAAAATATTGCTATCAATTTTATTTGGAAAATTGAAAATGGATATACTAACTATAAGTAAAAAAAATTGTGAATGAGTGTACCAATCTAACCCTTAATAGTATGGGATCTTTTATTAAGTTAATAATTATGAAATTAATGATAGATTTTCATGCATACACAAATGTGGAGACATATGGTCACATTATCCTTTTGAAAAAAGGAAAAGAAAAACAAATTCTTGTCTTTTATCATTCTTCCTTTGCCTACACTCCATACCTAGAAATAGAGGCATTTGTGAAAATGGTATGGACATACATTGCTCTCCATGGGCTTGTCCTTTTCCCTAAACTCTTAGAAAACAAGTGAATTTTCAACACAGTGATTGTTTAGCTTTTTTCTCTGGTAATGAAGAAAAAGCAAAGCTAAATACTGTCTCTTATTTATACTCTTCTCTCTCTCTCTCTCTCTCTCTTTGTATCACTGCAATTTTCCAAATAGGAGGCTAGATGTTATAAAACCATGCAAAGGACACATAACCATTAATTTCTTTTTCTTAAACATCTTTATTGGTGTTTAACATCTTTATTGGAGTATAATTGCTTTACAATGGTGTGTTAGTTTCTGATTTATAACAAAGTGAACCAGCTATACATATACATATACATATACATATATCCCCATATCTCCTCCCTCTTGTGTCTCCCTCCCTCCCACACTCTCTATCCCACCCCACTAGGTGGTCAGAAAGCACCGAGCTGATCTCCCTGTGCTATGCAGCTTCTTCCCACTAGCTATCTATTTTACATTTGGTAGTGTATATATGTCCATGCCACTGTCTCACTTCGCCCCAGCTTACTCTTCCCCCTCCCCGTGTCCTCACTTCCATTCTCTATGTCTGCGTCTCTATTCCTGTCCTGCCCATAGGTTCTTCAGAACCATTTTTTTTTTGTTTTTTTCAGATTCCATATATATGTGTTAGCATACAGTATTTGTTTTTCTCTTTCTGACTTACTTCACTCTGTATAACAGTCTCTAGGTCCATCCACTTCACTACAAATAACTCAATTTCATTTCTTTTATGGCTGAGAAATATTCCATTGTATATATGTGCCACATCTTCTTTATCCATTCATCTGTTGATGGACACTTAGGTTGCTTCCATGTCCTGGCTATTGTAAATAGAACTGCAATGAACATTGTGGTACATGACTCCTTTTGAATTATGGTTTTCTCTGGGTATATGCCAAGGAGTGGGATTGCTGGGTCATAGGGTAGTTCTATTTTTAGAGTTTTGAGGAACCTCCATACTGTTCTGCATAGTGGTTGTATCAATTTACATTCCCACCAACAGTGCAAGAGGGTTCCCTTTTCTCCACACCCTCTCCAGCATTTGTTGTTTGTAGATTTTCTGATGATGCCCATTCTAACTGGTGTGAGGTGATACCTCATTGTAGTTTTGATTTGCATTTCTCTAATGATTAGTGATGTTGAGCATCCTTTCATGTGTTGGTTGGCAATCTGTATACCTTCTTTGGAGAAATGTCTCTTTAGGTCTTCTGCCCATTTTTGGATGGGGCTGTTTGTTTGTTTGTGTTTTTGATAATGAGCTGCATGAGCTGCTTGTATATTTTGGAGATGAATCCTTTGTCTGTTGTTTCATTTGCAAATATTTTCTCCGATTCTGAGGGTTGTCTTTTTGTCTTGTTTATGGTTTCCTTTGCTGTGCAAAACTTTTAAATTTCATTAGGTCTCATTTGTTTATCTTTGTTTTTATTTCCATTTCTCTAGGAGGTAGGTCAAAAAGGATCTTGCTGTGATTTATGTCACGAAGTGTTCTGCCTATGTTTTCCTCCAAGAGTTTTATAGTGTCTGGCCTTACATGTAGGTCTTTAATCCATTTTGAGTTTATTTTTGTGTATGGTGTTAGGGAGTGTTATAAGTTCATTCTTTTACATGTAGCTGTCCAGTTTTCCCAGCACCACTTATTGAAGAGGCTGTCTTTTCTCCATCGTATATTCTTGCCTCCTTTATCAAAGATAAGGTGACCATATGTGCATGGGTTTATCTCTGGGCTTTCTATCCTGTTCCATTGATCTATCTTTCTGTTTTTGTGCCAGTACCATACTGGTTTTTTTTACTGTAGCTTTGTAGTATAGTCCAAAGTCAGGGAGTCTGATTCCTCCAGCTCCATTTTTCTTTCTCAAGATTGTTTTGGCTATTCGTGGTCTTTTGTGTTTCCATGCAAGCTATGAAAATTTTTGTTCTATTTCTCTGAAAAATGCCATTGGTAGTTTGATAGGGATTTCACTGAATCTGTAAATTGCTTTGATCCATATAGTCATTTTCACAGTGTTGATTCTTCCAATCCAAGAACATAGTATATCTCTCCATCTGTTTGTAACATCTTTAATTTCTTTTATTAGTGTCTTCTAGTTTTCTGCACACAGATCTTTTGTCTCCTTAGGTAAGTTTATTCCTAGGTATTTTATTCTTTTTGTTGCTTTAACCATTAATTTCTAATTTCCAACTTCCTTTAAGCCATAATGGATCCATTATATTTTAAGATTTATAACTAAAAAAGGAAAATAATTTAGTGTCATAATTTAGCAGAAAATGCATTTTTCTTTCAAAAGTACTTAAAGGAGGTTAAAGCTGTTTCCTCCATTTTAAAAAACAATATTCATAAAATTGAAAAAAAAAAGCAAACTGTAGGATGAAAGGAAGTATCTTTACCACAAAGTCATACCTAAGAGTTTGATACACATATTAAGTACCTTCTAAATATTGATCTACAGCCACAACAGTTATTAAAACTCTAGTCCTAATTTCACCTTATTTTAGACACTTCATGCATTTGCTACTTCTTTAAATTCAGAAAGTCTGAAAATGAACACAATCCTTGCAGTTTAACGTGTATTTCTCTCCTACATCTCCTATGACAGTATTTTTCAAATATTACAGAAGTTGACCAGTAGTTATTCTAAATAAATATTTTTGCAATGAGCCTCAGAAAACGGCATTTTAACAGGCACCTCAAGGAAGTGTTAATCTGATAATTCTTTTAAATCTGAGAAAAATTGATCTTACTGATATCATTATACACTTTGACACCAATGATAGAAACCAGTCTCGATTTCCAGTCTCTCTTTTTCCTCAACAATCATTCCTTTAACTTTGTACAGTCATCCATTTCTTATTCAGATTTAAGGGATTCTTCATCAGTTATAACACTTATAGTGTTGTTTTCCACAAATATAGTGTCATTCATGTCATAATAAAAAAAATAATAATAATAAATAATTTTTAAAGATCTTTCATTTTATTCCAGGAAATATAATATGTAAAGAATTATTATCAAAGTTATTAGATATTCCATGGTTTGACTGTATCCTTTTTTTAAACTTTATTTCTCATTGTTTTATTTCATGAATCTATATCTCCAGAACCATACAAAATGTATTCTGTGTTCAGTTATACTGGAAAATCCAAAATGGCTCATTGGCTTGACTCACAGTTGATGCTAGTTGATGCTGAAGGACTATCAAATCAAGTGTCTACATAGAGTCTCTCTATATGTCTTGGGTTTCTCACAGCATGGCTCAGTACAAGGAAGGAAATGGAAACTTCCATGCCCTTAAAGTGCTGGCAAAACACACATTGGTTAAAATATTTTCAGGGCTCAGACAACTTCAAAGAGCTAGATACAGAGAATCTGTCTCTTGACAGAGAAGGTGGCAAATTGTATTGAAGAGCATATGATATGGATACTTGGAAAACACAATCTTCCACAGCCTACCTCTGGCTATGACAATTCTCAATACTCTCATATACAATATGCTTTTACCCCATCTCCCAAGAGTCTTAAACTCTCATCCTATATGCTATGGTCTGAATGTTTGTGTTCCCCCAAAATCAATATGTTGAAGCCTAATGCCCAATATGATGGTTTTAGATAGTGGAACATTTGGGAGGTAATTGGGTTGAGATGGTGGAGTCCTCATGAATGGGATTAGTGCTTTTATAAAGGAGACTACACGGAGCTGCCTAGTCCTTCCTGCCATGTGTGGACACAGCAGAAGGATGGTCATCTATAAACCAGGAAGTAAGTCCTTACCAGACCCCAAATTGGCTGATGCCTTGATCTTGGACTTCCCAGCCCCCAGAACTATGAGAGAAATAAATGATTGTTTATGGGCGAATCAGTCTATGATTTTTTTGGCATCAACTTGATGTCCAGAATCTTGACATTTAAATCAGACCCTGTTGAGAGTAAAGTTTCACTCAAATATGGTTCTTTTCAATCTAAAGATTGAAAAGGGAACAAAAGGGAAAATAATAAATCTGGTCCCCTCCAACATTCATGGTAGTACAAGGAAAGAATAACTTCAAGGAAAATTTCCTTTAAAAGAGGGGAGGAATGTAAAAACTAGGTTGTCACTGTTTCACAGAAATACTGAAATCTAGCTCAGTATATATTGCTAGATTCTTGATTAGAGATGAGTCCTGCTTTGTGGGAGTTTTCTTCATGGCTCTAGACTTTGTTCTTTGAGCATTTATCCCACACTCTTAGTTACTCTTTCTTTCAATTAAAAAAAATGCCTATATTTGTACCTAGGTAACTTTCTCAGCTTTCTTACTTTCAGGATGTTGTGGATCCTAAGCTTATTTTTTGATATTGACCACGCTTGTATTTTCCAGTCCATACCAATGTGCTTCTGCTTAGTACAATTCCCTTAAAAAGAGAATTGTGGGTTTCCTACGGATATTCTGGTAGTTGACTCTGTTAAACAAAAATTCAAATCCCCTCAAACTATGGTGCTGCAGGGCAACCTCCTTAAGATTTTGAGAAACCATTTTGGAAATCTTGGAGAGTATATTAGGCATGTATTTAAGATCATTTAGAAGTCACTTTACCAATCAGAGAGCACGCAAAAGCATGCATGCTCTTACTATTCTTTTTTTTTTTTTTTGTATTAGGCATCATGTTTATTCATCATATTATTTTAAAAGTTCATCTTCAAACAAAATAGACCTTAGATATGATTACCAGTATCAGTAACGACAGTCATTCGTCTTTAATGGGTACCCAAGTAAAGAGTGTTGACACAACTCCCATGGAACACTTCATTTTATATTTTATTTTTTATTGAAGTACAGTTGATTTACAATGTCATGTTAGTCTCAGGGGTACAGCAAAGTGATTCATATACATATATATATATTGTTTTTTCATGCCTCTACTATTCTTAAAAGAAAATTTGTCTCACAAAGGTTTATAAGGGATCATCTTATATCCTTTTGGGACCTTAGCCAAGGGTCTCACAGCTACATACTTCATTTCAAAATTACTCTGAGGCCACATTTTACTTGTAAGTCCTGAATTTGAGTCTTTATCTCAGATCACTTTTTATCTTAAGAACATTTAGGTGAGTGGAAAGACTCTCTTAGTCCCTCTATATGTCCTATAAAATTTGCTAAAATATTGAAAGTTTTTATTGTTAGTTTATCTCTAGCTGCATCTTTTCAGACACTGCTACAAGAAACAAGTTCACCTGAACAATTTCTTTAGATCAATTCATAGGTTCATAAAAATTATTATTTCTTTTTCATCTTATCACAGGCATTAGTTTTGCTAAATTTTCTGCCACCACAGACACATATTATCATCCCTCCAGCCTCCCATCTCAGTGTCCTTTTACCTTCCATCAGTTTCCCTGAGGTCATTCTTGCTTCTGCTAATTGTCTGGTACCAATTTCATTTCAAAACATTTTAAATTATTTTTATGACACCAACACAGAAACTTCCCTGGTGGTTCATTCACATAGCTGGTTCTTGGCTAAGAATTCCTTAGAGGCGGTATAACTGGATGAATCTATTTATAAACTTTCATATGTGCTATGGGCTCCTCCTGCATGACTCCTAAGTTTTAAGTGGTAGGATACAGAAACAGGTTAGTTAAGGGTTATCCCTGGACCTGATAGTTCTACTGTATTATATTGATCAAAGTAATCTCAGATACTGAACAGGTTCAAGAGAGTAAAAGATAGATTCCAACAATTAGTGCAGGAATAACAAGATTATAATGCAAAAGAGCATCAAGGATAGGAGCTAGAGGTAGAATCATAAAATACAATCTTTCATACATTCTAGTTAGGAAGATTCTTACACCTGCACTGCATGCCTATTGCCAAAGTCCATTCCAAAGATTAAATATTGATATTTTAAATAAATATTTAGTAATGGTATATACTGCTACAGAAACAGTGTGAATTATTTTAACATAGTGATGAAATAATCAAAAAAGCTGCCAACCTCAAGTAGCTTACAACAGACTGGCACAGATATTTATTCAACTGTGATGCATGTTATGAAGTCTAACACAGTCTAATTCTCATTCTTTTCAAGGTGTGTTTTTATTTGTTTGCTTGCTCTTGTTGTGGTTTGTTACTGAATGTTTCTAGAATCTATTAGTTATCCTTGTAATTACAGAATTTTCACAATGGTTTTGGGAAAGGGTCTTTATAACTCACTCTGCCGGGCAATAACTGGGTCCCCTCCATCTGAAGACTTTGTAATTCTAGAAAATACAATAGAATTTCAGTGATGAGTTTCTTCTCTTCAATTTTGTGTTTTCCTCTTTCTGTAATGCATCTTATGCAGTTGTTGAAATGTCAACATTGATTGATTATCTATGGGTCTTATCTTTTCCCAAACTTTTAATCTTTGTCATTTGATTCTATGTTCTGGAAAATCTGTTCAATACAGCTGCAAAACTTCCATTTTTTTCATATTGTTCTGTCTTTGACAGTTATTTTTTAATCTGAGGGTTTTTTCCTTATGACTCTATTTCTATTACTTCCATTTTCATTGCATTAATTTCTAGTTTTACTAATTTATTTCTTCTTTTTTCTGTTTTTTTTTACCAAATTTTATTATTTTTTTTAATTTTAGGATTTTCCCTGTTACCTGTTAATCCTTGATAATCTGTTAATTGTTAAGACAGAAATTCTTGACCTGCCACCATCATGTCTATGGACATGAACTTTGGCATAGCCTCTGGACAAGGGCAGCTTCCCCTTGAATAATTTCAGTGAATATAAAAGCTTTAAAGAAAAACTGATGAAGTGTTTCTGTGATGATAAATCTTAAAGTGCTTTGTGCAAAAATGAATAAAGTGACAATGAGCCAATTCTGAGTTTAGTTCTCAAATGCTATGCATGTTTCTGCTGTTTGACTTGTAGCCCTGTCCAACCACCATGGGAAAGGCTCAGTCTTGCCTACTAGTGAATGAGAGATCATAGGGCCATTGTTGAGACCTTCTGGTCATCCTGTAGTGGCTCACCACCTGCCAAGCCCTGGAAGGTGACTACAGATGAATGAGGGAAGCCAGATAAAACCAAAAGAACCTTCCCCTGAGCTGTGTCCACCCAAAATGCCAAAACACAGAATTTCAAGCTGTATATATGGCTGTTGGTTTAAGACACAAAACCTCGGGGAGCTTTGTTTTACAGCAAGATTTAACTGACATAATCTCCTGTACACCATCCACACTTTTGTAAATAGTCTCTTAAATTAAATTCTCATCAGATGATGTTTTAATGTAAAATCAATTCCTTCCTGTTCCCTCATTGGTATATGAGCAACTGGTAAAATCTTTAAGATATATCCCAGATACAAAGAGACCACTTCATTCCTTAACACTATTCATCTCCTTTAACCTAGATCATTCACCTCCTATAAAATTTTCCTGTTGCTGGTATGAATTTTCAAGGTAAATTTCTTTGTACTTACATTTCTGAATGGTAAGTAGGAATATTTTGACCTATTTCAGGTTCACTATTTGATATTCTAATTTTGTACATCAGATGATTTTGAATTAATTCTTTGAGTCTGATCAAATTTAGATATATTGAGAGCACTGACTGCCTAGAAGGCTTGGTACCATGGAGGATACTGGAAAAGGCTCTAATTATCCTTGTTAGAACATACCCTGTCTTATCTTGGTATATTTGTAATGGAATGTGGAGAATTCTAGCACAGATTTTATGGCACATCAGATGTCAATAGTATGTTGTGTTGTCTTAGAAGGCAACAGGCAAGTGATTCATTTTACTACTATTCATTCAACACAGATATCAAAAGTGATGGCATTGCATTATATATGTAAGATGTTTAAAATGCAAATATCAGTAGTGGCAGAATGTACGTATGAGATGTTTTTTAACTAAATTTACCCACTACTATTTACAAGTTAATAATTGAAAAAAGTGTTTTGAAAGAATATTATGTTTATCTTGCATTTAATTTCAAGTGCTTTCTCAGTGAATCACACTTGCTTACAAAAAGTCATTTGAAATCCTTCACAAAATACATTTGGCTATTCAGTAGCAGGAATTGCATTCAGTGAAATTGCAAGATACTTATTCAAGACCTGACTCATCAGGATTTATATATGCAAAGATTTTATTGACCTCAGAGTCAATGGAACTTCAAACAGAAATTCTGCCTGAGCAAACACAGGACCCAAATGAATTAATTTAGTTCCTATCTGTAACATAGATTGGTAATCTTCCAAAATGAATATGTAAGTTGAAAGGAGTCTGGTTTCTAAACATAAAAATGAACTGCTTGCTGTTTTTTTTCTTGGCAATATAAGGAGAAATGTAAATCTATTGTTAAGTGAAGAAGACACTTTCTAACATAGAATATCTTTATCCAATGATTAACTTAAACTCAGTACTTCCATTTTAGATTAAGGTTTGGGTTTAATGTTGTCATTAAAGGGTTTGGTTGGTTCCAAAAGGGTAGAAACTTAGGTATAGACCTATGGTTCTCAGAAGAAATGAAGATATGAAAAATAAAGCAAGGATGTATCATAAGAGTAACCAAAAGGCAAAGCTGAGAACAAATGAAGAACTTGAAAATGAACAGGGTACAAGAAATGAGTTCAATTATTTAAACTTGAACACAAGGTGATCTATATTGCTGGGGTATGACAGCTAATAAGAGCTGTTATATTGAAGTGAAAATGAGTCATATATCTCCTAAGAGCTTTATTTGCATTGACTTATTTAATATTCATATTGACCATATGAATTAGGTGATATTAATACCCCAACTGACAATGAGGTAACTAGAGTAAGAGAAATTAAGAAATTGCCCAAAGTTATATAAGTAGTCAGTGTCAGAGTCAGGATTCAAATCCAGAGCATATAACTGCAGAGTTCATATCTTAATGAGTACGTATTTCCTCTCTCAAACAAAAGTCCATATTTGGCATTTGATGAATGAGAGACCAATAATTCGACTAATTTTATACCAATGTTTTGAGTATTTGAAAATATTTTCCAAATTCCATTACATCAAGGGGAAAAAAAAGGCCTGTGGGGAGTAAAGTATGAAACAGCAGTTCTATAGCTATTCCTTCCTTGCTAGTGAAGCCAGGAGAAAATATCTTCAAGTAATATTTTAATGATTTGGACCAGATCTGCCTACAAACATGTTAATTGTATTTAATAGTGGAAAGAGGAGTCTCCATCTACAAAATTACTTTATCTGGAGATAGCTGATATCCTCATACTATAAATAAACATAGCATTTATGGATTTATAAGATATGGCTGGAGAATGAGGGGTAGTCAGATAACCTATGTGATTTAAGGAGTATAAAACATAGACGTTCCAACATTAAAAAGTCTCTCTTTCGATCAATGCAGTGTTGTTATTCTAAAGCCAAAATTCACCGTGAAGCAGGGGGGAAAATAAGACAAATTTGGTAGTTCTCACAGGTTTCATACTTCTCAAGGAAGCCAATATTTTGTCTATGTTTTGAATTTTGCATCGTCTTTTATATCAGTAAAATTGGGGGTTGGGTAATATCTGATTCATGCAATCTATCTTAGCAAATCAACCTGTTGTACTAACAGTTGGCAGCAACAGAATTGTTTTTTGAACTATGCATCATAGTGTCTAAAATGGGATTCAGTAGGAAGAAAAGGAGACAATGGAAGGAAATGGCAATAGTTTGATGTCTTTAGAGTTCTCTACACAGCTTTTATATGAAAGGGTGAAAATCTTGAAGCAATTTAAAAGTGAACATGTTACCAATGTGATTGGAAGAAACAGATTTGTATCTTGGAGAATGTGCTAGGTGAAATAACAGAATAACAAATGAAAAGAAGGTGCAAACATACTTTTTGATGGCTATTGTTAAAAGCTCTGTTAAAACTTAGAAGAGTAGAGGAAAATAATTAAAACATTTCTCCTATAACTGTAAATCCTTCTAATATGATCATAGTGTAACAAAGTGTCTATAGGCTTAAAGATATAATTATAAAGCAGATAACAAAATATTCAATACAGCTGATTGAAACTCCTCACAGGTTTTGATACTACCAGAAACCAAACTGGACAGAGAGGTAGATTTACTTAGTCGTAAAAAATTAGATAATTAAATGCCTTCATGAATACATATAAAATGTGTCAAATAACTACTGATAAAGAGAGAAAAAGAAAAATTGAGCTAAGAAGGTATCAAAATATTGACCTAGGAATATGTTTGTAATTAACATAGTTTGCATCAGATTTAATCTAGCTGTTGCCCAGGAGTTAATGGCTTTTTCTTTTACAGAAAATGTTGAAAGATAAGTTGTAAAAAGATGTATGAGAAATATGATGTAAAGAAATATTCACTATGTTCAGGGGTTGGTTTGGAAAGGAAGAGTCCTGAAATGACCTTCTCACTGCTGGGGACACACAGGGAGATGAAGACCTTAAATTCTTCTTGTAAATATATCAATGATTTAGGTCAAAGTCATTCAAAACCTTGTGAACTTGATAATGGTAATTTCCAGAGAAAAGCTGAATGCCTTTCAACAAAGTATTTCATCAGCATATACCACTTCTCCCTAGATTGTGTATCATAAACCTAGAAAATGTAGGTTATGAGGCATAGCTCGCTGGAGTATGGGAGCAGTGACGTAAGGAGGGAACACAAGCAGGTGTTCTAGAACAGAAGTGGCTCTCATATTGGACCATGGTGCTTCATATAGAGTTCAAAATCTCACCCATCATTCCAAAATAAAAATATGCCCTAATATGTGAGAAAATTGATACTTTGTTTGCCATGTCTGATCGTTTCATTTTCACTTATAAAAATATTATTTTGTCCGTGTTTGACGTTCATTTGCATATTTGCAAATCTGTAACATTTTTATTGTCTTTAAACTTTTATTTATTCATCTAAATACAACATTACATAATGTAAAACGTTAATTTTTCCCATAGAAAATCTCCTTCCATTCTTTGATATTCTTGATTATTATATCATGGGTCAGCCAACTTTTAACTATTTCTTCTGAATTTTATTTTCATTTAAGCAATACAATAATATGCTTGTTTTAATTTCTAATATTCATGTGTTATCTTTTGCCTTATAACTATGGCAAGAAAAGATTCTACTCCTTCTCCTGGTCCTCCAGCCTCACCACACACGTCACATAAATGTCATGCTAAGATTAAGGAAAATTGGGCTTTCCTGGTGGCGCAGTGGTTGAGAGTCCGCCTGCTGATGCAGGGGACACGGGTTCGTGCCCCGGTCCGGGAAGATCCCACATGACGCGCAGCGGCTGGGCCCATGAGCCATGGCCGCTGAGCCTGTGCGTCCGGAGCCTGTGCTCCGCCATGGGAGAGGCAAAAATGAGGAAAATCAAATATTGACCAAATCAATTTGTATATTTTGTCATAGTAGGTAGTCATTCACAGTTGAATCACATAGTATGTTATTATTAAATTAAATTTTCTCCCATATTTTGCATTAGTTGACACTAAGACACTAAGAACTAAGTATTGTTTTATTCCTATATACTGATCACTAATACTTTCTCCAAATTATTGTTTTAATATATTCAGACACCTTTCCTTCCTGGAGAAATCTCTCCTGGAATCCTACATCCATTTATCCTATTCTGGACTGAGCCCCAACATTACCTCTGAAATACCCTCCACCACCCACCTGGAAACTGCCGTCACTTGTTTTGGTGGAACGCATCCTTCAGCAGTTTCCTTAGAAAGGCGACCTGGGAGATAAATTTTTTTTGAGATCTTGAATGCTTGAAATTTTTTTTACTTGACCTTTGTGATTGATGATTTAACTGAGTTACAAATTTCATATTTCTCTTTTTCTCTCAGAAAATTTGCAGCAGTCTTCCACTTACTTTTAAGGACAATTGCCAGTTTTGAGACATGAAACTCTAGATTCCCAAATAAAGATATGTGATATTTTTCCCTTTCTGAAAGGTTTTAATATACTTATTCTTATCCGTAGTCTCCTAATTTCCTAATGCTGTAGTCTGGAATAGGTCTTTTTTCTTTACCTCTTTTATTCTGGAAATCCATATGCCTAAAATCTGAGACACTTGCTTGTCATAGTATTATAACTATTTATATACCTACATTTTCTCTGACTCATCTTCTGGGAATTCCTTCCAGTCTTTCATTAGACATATTTTGCTAACCTTTAAAATTTTCTTTTTGTCTACATATTCCAACCTTTTAAAAACATTTTAGATATCTATTTAACATTTGAGCCAAACATGATACTGTATATTTTGAAAATCTAGTATCATATATATTTCACTGTTGAAGACATATTTTCCACACCTATGTTTACAGCATAATTTGTTTTGTTAGTGCAATAACACTCATTTCTCTGAAAAGGTATATAAAGCAGCCATGTCAAAAAAATAATGCCTTCACAATCTCATGTTTAAATTTTGAAATATTTCTGACCTCTACTTGTTTCCCAACTGATTCATTAGATCAAATTCGCAAAACATATCTCATTTGAAGAACGCATTTTCATCATGCTATATCCTTGATAGCACTCCAAACACCACTTGTTTTATAAAAATTTAAGATTCTTATCTTGAAACTAAATAGACACTATTATTCTTTATGAACTTACTTCCCCTTATGCTGGTGTAAAATCTTTTACTAATAAAAATTAATTGAATGTAGTGTGTGCGTGTGTGTGTGTGTGTGTGTGTGTGTGTAGTGTATGTACGTATATACATATATATAGTGTCTATTACTACAACATTTTTGGTAATTTTCAATGTCAGTTACCGAGATGTATCTGAAAAGTAAACAATGAATATTAAGTTATAGTTTTATTTATACATAGACAAAATTATCAGCAAGAAAGGAAAATTAAAGACAACATGAAACAAAATATGTAATCTCTATTGCGGAAGTAGTTGAGAATGCTATATGTGAAAAAATGTGGGATTAGGGAGATGCTTTCCTTTATAACTCCCTATAACAATTCACATATTGTTAATTTTAGTTCATATTTTAATAATAAAAGGAGAGGGGAAAATGTATGTGTGTGTGTGTGTTTATGAGAGAGAGAGAGTAAAAGAGAACAGTAAGTTGAAAATTTTACTGACCCTGAAGTCTGCTAAGTTGTATTGGTCTGGGCAAAATGAATGTTCGTCTAGTAGAAAAGACAGTTGCCATAAATCAAATCTTGACAGGATTAAGTTCTGGATGTCAGATCGTGTTTATCAGACGTGGTTACAGGCCAAATCCTGTGTTGTAGGTTAATACAAAAATTCAGTGAAATATCTTACACCCAGAAGGAACTTAGAAACAAACACCCAACCAAAGCTAAGACCACTCAGATTCCATTTGACAGAGATAGCTAAGCGTTTTGTCTATTTTCAATGCCTCTTCATGTTTGAAGTATTTTCTTGCTTCCTCTAGGCAACTATTTTGTTGTTATTTTCTGTTTACTTGTTCTTGTCCTGGGACAATATTGTTTATGTTGCTCAATGTAAGTGTAAGTGTAACTTTTAGCAAATACTTGTCCATAACATAAAAAATGCATATATACACATATACACATTATACTATACATATAGTATGCACACGTACATATCAAAAATAGTAGCATGACATTATATCCATGAATTATATATATAATTTGTATAAATGAATTACATATATAATTTATGTATATACACACAGAATATCATCTAAAAATATCATCAAAAACAACCAATACCCAGCAACAAATCCACTGTAAAATGTCCAAGACATCTGCATGGAAAACTATCAAAACTACCGAAAACTACAAAACAACATTTAGGCATAACTTAAAGAGGATACAAACTAATTGGGTGATAAATGTTCATTTATTGAAAAATCCAGTATTATTAAGGTTTCAAACCTCCTCAGATTTATCTATGGATTTAGCACATTCCCAATCGAAATGTCAGAAATTCCCCACACTCCACCCCCTAAGAAACTTTTATTCTAAAACTTGATGGAAAAGCAAGGACCTAAAAGAGTTAAAATAATAAAAATTATATATATATAAAGAACATATTTGGAAGATTTACTTTACCTGATCTGAAGATTTACAAGGAAGATATATTAATCTAGAGATGTGTTATAGATAGAAGAAAGAAATAGATAAGTGGAAGAGAATTAAAAGTCCAAAAATAGATCTGCTTGTCTATGGTCAATTTTTAACAATGGCACTGAGACAATTCAATGCGGAGAATGAAAGATATTTTTTTAAGAAAAGATTCTGGAACAGTTGTATAGTCATAAGACAAAAAACAATAATCTTGACATCTATATACCTTAATAAAAATATTAATTCAGGATGGATTATAGACTTAAAAGGATAATCTATAACCATGAAACCCCTACAGGGAAAACTATCTTCACAACTTGGGGTAAAATAAGATTTTTTTACATAGGACAATTTAACCGTTAAAAATGATGATTGGATTTTATGAAAATAAAAGGTACTAGCTTATGAAAAGACAGCATTTTGGAGAGAAAAGGCAAATTACAGATATGGAAAACATCATCTGTATTTCATATACTCAGAAATGAATTGTATATATAAACTATTTTTAAATCTCCTACAAATCCATAATAAATATTCAAAAGAGCTAATTAAACATGAATAATAAACTTGAAAGACATTCTACAAAAGAAGATAGAGAAATGATCAATAGGTATATGAAAAATTGCCAACATTATTACATTGTCAGTGAAACAAAGACTACAAAAAACGCCACAAACAACTGATAATACTGATTGTTGACAAAAAGGGCTCAGTTGAAATTCTCGTGCATTGCTGATTGAAGTGGAAGGTTGTGTATCAACTTTGAAAAAATGTTTTATGTAAAAGGATTATATAAAAATGTTTACAGCATCCTTTATCATAATAGCCAAACATTAGAAACCAACCAAATATATATCAGTATGATAATAGATAGTCAGGTTTTGGTATTTCCATATATCGGAATACTGCTCATAAATAAAAAAATGAACTATATGTACACATAACAGCATAAGTGAACCTCAAAAGCATTATACTGAGCTACAGAAGGCAGAAAAAATAGTACATAATCTATGATTCCATGTATATGAAGTCAAAAATATCGACAAAAATGATCTATGATATTAGGGATGAGAAAATGGTTATCTCTGGATGAAGTGAGGAATGCACTAGGCAGCAGTAGACAAAAATTTCTTGGATGATGGAAATAGCCTATATCCTGTTTTGGGTGGTTTGCACAACTGTCATATCAACCAAAAACTTACACATAAATTTTATTACAATAGCAACATATTTCCCTACTAAAAATAGCAGAACAGGGGCTTCCCTGGTGGCACAGTGGTTGAGAATCTGCCTGATAATGCAGGGCACACAGGTTCGAGCACTGGTCTGGGAGGATCCCGCATGCCGCAGAGCAGCTAGGCCCGTGAGCCACAACTACTGAGCCTGCGCGTCTGGAGCCTGTGCTCCGCAACGAGAGGCCGCCATAGTGAGAGGCCCGCGCACCGCGATGAAGAGTGGCCCTCACTTGCCACAACTAGAGAAAGCCCGCACACAGAAACGAAGACCCAACACAGCAAAAATA
Organism: Phocoena sinus; assembly: GCF_008692025.1. Taxonomy (NCBI): domain Eukaryota; kingdom Metazoa; phylum Chordata; class Mammalia; order Artiodactyla; family Phocoenidae; genus Phocoena; species Phocoena sinus. The sequence continues at coordinate 158,132,707 of NC_045765.1, forward strand.
AATTAATAAACTCCTACCCACAACATCTTCTTTAAAAAAAACAAAAATAGCAGAACAGCTATAATTATCTCCTTCATCATTAAATATCCCATGCTTTGCTCGTTTTATTTCTATTTTAAAAATTTGTGTATATTCATCATATAGAGTTTTGAAAATAAGCAACATTCTTTTCATGAATATAAAAAAGAAATATTTCTTATTAAAGAGAGAATACTGCTTACTAATGTTTTTGGTAAACTCATTCACAAAGACTTTGTTTTTTGAAATTAGAAATCTATCTAACTATATCTATTTGCTTTTTTTCTTATTAATATAGTTTAACGTAACCCCACATTAGTAAATGTTACTGTCCAACATAAGTTTTAAAAACTGTATAAAATACCATTTTATTGGTATGGCATAAATTATGTGAGTTAAATTCTCTTTTGAGATGTGCAGTCTGTTTATAGTTTTGTCCTGCCTCTTTATAGAGTAAGTTCCATTTTCCGGTGCTGCTCATTTGTGGCATCGGTAATCCTCAATCAATTATATTCTGGCATCCTTTCCCATCACGCCAATGCATATGAGCTCACTAATACCATTGTGATCTTCCTGCTCATTCTTATCTTACTTAATCCTTTCTGGGGCATTTGACAGAGTTCAACCTTCTCTTTTTCTCAAAGTTGTCTATTTTGCTGAATTCCGTGCACAATTCTCACTGAGCTTTTATTCTGTGGATGTTCTTTCTCCATTTACTTAATGCAATCTTTTCTGACATCCGTGTTTTATAGGTTGATCTTCAGGTTATCTCTCAGACCTTTGCCGTTTTTATATCCACATACCTTCTGGGTTAGAGTACCTGAATGACATTATCTACGTCCATGTATTCAACTGCAAGCTGTTACAGCGAGGACTCTAAATCTCGTTTCAGATTTTTACAACTTTTATTTAAGCTCTGGCCCATTGGTTAACATCTATAAGCACTTTAAACATTAAACTTTTCCTTGAAATCTCCATAATTTGTTCTTATTTGTATATTCCCTATTTAATAAATGTCTGTGGACCCAAATCGGTATTGCTATATTTAATTCATTTTCATTAGGTAACATCTTAATAGTATCTCTTAAATATGCCTTCTTCCCTCCATTTGTATTACCAACAGCCTCATCAAGTCATTACCAGTAATACACAAGAAACTTACATGTATAAAGTGTCTGATTGCAGGCTGGGATCCATGGTGACAGTGAACACCTTGTCTAGTGCAGCCTCCAGGAAAAGAAACACTACCTATACATGAAAGAAAACAGAGGCTGTTATTCACAACTTTCTATAGTGACAGAGTCAGCCATCATCACTTGTGTTTTGTAGAGAATCAAAACCAGTCAAGAGAGTGGAAAGCTTTATATTGATGAGAGGGAGGGTTTCAGGAATTCTCTATGTGAAGGTTGGTGGGGGCAGCTGGAGGCAGATTAATTAGAAGTATTGTATCTTAAGTGATTTGTTTGGAGACCACAGTCGACTTTTTCTGGTTCAACCCAATTTGTAAGTGAGGAAAAAATGGAGACTGGCAGCTGTTTTCTAAGCCCTGACCATTATGCACTGGTTGCAGCAAAAACTGTGGTTTGGCCTATTTGGCTGGTTGGTGCAGAGACTGTAGGTAAGAGTTATATCTAAGACAATTTATGGTCTGGCCTTCTTTCATTCGTGTATTTAGTGTCTCATTCATTGGCCTTACAAGACGTTGTCTCATAGCTGGTGCCGTAACATAGTCTTCTAGAGGAAATTTCTTGTATTAGTTCTACAGATTCTATCAGACCTGATATTTAGGGGTTATGGAGGACATGACAAGAAAAGTGAATTCTATGCACGTTCTACTTTTTCTAAGATGAATTCTCTGGGCAGCAGCAAAATTGTATGGAATAAAGCATTATAGAAATTCACAAAGAAAAATTGGGGTAAAAGTGTAAGGGCAAGGCAGGTAACCAAACTCAACACAAGAATCTATTCCTTTCTTTTCCTGTTGGAGGAATTTCAGTGTAATCAGCCCCAGTTGAGTGGTTGACTCCCCAAGGAAATAGGCTTAGTGTTAACATTCATAGTTGGCAGGTTGGCTACTCAGCAACAGCTACACCTAAATCAGTCTTAAGGAGGAGAGGTCCAAGATGTTCAACCCATGACTATCTTCTGTTATTCCCTGTGGTCACATCAGAGCAAAGCCCAATGTTTGCAGGAGGGACAAAAAATATCTATTGGACATCCACAAGAGATTATCTTATTTGTACTCATTAAAAACGTCCCCTGTTACTTTCACATGTTATGCAGATATCATCACATTCAGCCCATTACTATCATCCATGTATCTCCCTTGATTTTCGTACTAGAGATTTCCAAACTTATTTCTTCCAAATTCCTGACCAAAAAAATGCATGTAAACACTTAACTCTACCATCCTTCCCCCTCAGGAAAATTAAACAGCCAGACACACGGCTCACAGTTTTGTCCATTGTTAGGATTTTCCTTTACCATTTTTCATTAGAGACACCATTGAGTGGGGCTAAAGCGCTATCAGCTTTCCACATATGGGTGTGTCAGATTATTTGAGAAATTATTTCCAAATCAGTCATGCTGTTTTTCTTCTTCAGGTCATAAGAATTCCAATGTGGTCAAAGGTATAGGTTGAGTAAGAGCAGACAAAGAGCAGGAGTAAGTACCCCTTGCTCATGCAACTTACTTCTGTTTCAGGATGTACTCTGAAAATTCAAGAGTCCTGAGATCCTACAACACTTCCACTGGAAAAAGACATAAGCGTTGGTGCACAGATTCAACTCTATTATTTAGTGGGTGAGATAACTTCCAGTTTATAATGGGCAATCAGGACATGTGGTCCATTGGAGCCCCATAGTTGCTTATTCTGTCTCTATTAAAAAACCATAAGAAACAAGAAACTGTTTTTGTTTTGTTTTGTGATCCTCCAAATCAAAAGAATTTTCCTTGTAATTCTATCAGGGCCTTCTTTGTCACTCACAGCAAAATTTCATCAAATATTAACACAGATCTGTCCACCATCCTTATTCTTACATTTGGGATATCAAAATTCCTTGTCAGACAATTTAGCAAGATTTGGTGTATCCATCGACTTACTTTCTGATCTTAAATTCACTTCTAAAACAATAGAAATCTGACTTTTACACTTCAATGAAACATTACCTCTGAGATCGCAACCAATCAGTTTGTTGCTAAGGATAGTCAATGGGTTAAGAACTTTCTTATAAATTGGTATGCACTATTAATCTGTCCTCATCTCTCCTTAAAAATTCTTTCACCTTATTCTCCTTTGGCTTATTTAATCCTTTGTCCTGGATTCTTCTTAATTCATATCTACCTTTCAAATCTTCTTTGTGAATTCCAGAATTTGTCTTCTGCATTTTCCGCTTTCACATCTCAAAGGCATGTAAGTTTGTACACAATTTATCTATGTCTGACATAATTTCTGCCCTTCCTTTGGCCCTAATTTCATTGACTCATGGTAGAAGCTGGTATAGTCTTGGAATATTTTCTATCATTCATCCCAATCTCACCCCCCAATATTACTAAGTTTATTTTCTATTCTTTAATACCCTTTAAACTCTCTCTTTCTCCACTTTTGGTACCTTGTTTAATACATCATATTATTTTTAAGATTATTTTACTAGCTTTTAGAAGATTGTTTTGGGTCCTCAGTAAAGCTATACTCTAATTCATTATCCACTATATAATCAGAGGGATCTTTCTAGAGAATAAATCTGATGAAGTGACTCCCAACATTGTATTTGCTATAGTTCTTGTTAAACTCATTTATAATGTCATAACAGTTTAGCCTACATTAGTATGATCTCAGAGTTATTATTAGTATGATCTCAGTGTTATTATCCTGAGACACTTTTATGAGTGAAATGGAATACAAAAGTAATTTTTAAAATCAATTGATCTACACCAGATAGATACCAAAGCTCTTTTGATCTACACAGAAAATTTGACCATTCCCGTAACTATATAATTTTTCATGGATACCTCTAGCACATGAGAGTAGAGCAGAGAGACATTAAGGAAGTCCTTACCTTAACAGAAAAATATCTGCATAATAGTCTTCTCATGATTTCCCTTTTAAAAGCATTCACTTCTCTATAGATAAAAAGGCATTGTATTCCCTAAGTTTTATTCAATAATTCTGGATATTGACACCCAGGATTCAGAATCATAATAAAAAGGCATAATTAATGAAATGAGTGTATCCATATGTTGGCACAATTAATGGATATATTAAATACCCTAATGTCTAATATCTAAATGTCACATATTAAGCAACATCTGTATATCAGTAATTTACCAAAATACTATTTATCATTCAGTCAACAAAAGAAAAACTCCTCAGATTTGATTTGAAGTGGGTTTTTGTTCATTTGTTTGTTTGTTTTATAATAACCTAGACTACATTGGCTTTATTGAAACAAGTATAAATCCTTGAATCATACCCAGGAACTGAAATAAAACCACCTCCCAATGAAATATTTAAAACACTTGATGCATAAACTCTTTCAAATAAATAAGAAAGGCATGTACTATAATAAAAAATGTGGGCAGAAGACACAAACACAAATAACAGAAGAAGAAAAAGGTAAATACAAAAAATACTCAGTAATAACAAAAAACAAGCTGTAAAAAAGATCACCCTTGATGAGAAATGTTTCACTTATTTTGTCATAATTTAGGAATGCTAATGTTTAATACATTATTATTGGGACAGAAATTGAAAGAGACTTTTTTTTTAGAAATTGATAAAATGGAGAGAGGGGGAAGATGGTGGAAGAGTAAGATGCGGAGATCACCTTCCTCCCCACAGTTACATCAGAGATACATCTACACGTGGAACAACTCCTACAGAACACCCACTGAACGCTGGCAGAAGACATCAGACCTCCCAAAAGGCAAGAAACTCACCACGTACCTGGGTAGAGCAGAAGAAAAAAGAATAAACAGAGACAAAAGAATAGGGACGGAACCTGCACCAGTGGGATGGAGCCATGAAGGAGGAAAGGTTTCCACACACTAGAAACTCCTTGGTGGGCGGAGACGGTGGGTGGCAGAGGGGGGAAGCCTCGGAGCTGCAGAGGAGAGCTCAGCAACAGGGGTTCAGGGGGGAAAAGCGGAGAGATTCCCACACAGAGCATCGGTGCTGACCAGCATTCACCAGCCTGAGAGGCTTGTCTGCTCACCCGCCGGGGTGGGCGAGGCTGGGAGCTGAGGTTCGGGCTTTGGTTGGAGGTCCAGGAAAGGACTGGGGTTGGCGTCATGAACACAGCCTGAAAGGGGGTTAGTGCACCACGGTTAGCTGGGGAGGAGTCCGGGAAAAAGTCTGCACCTGCCGAAGAGGCAAGAGACTTTTTCTTCCCACCTTGTTTCCTGGTCCACGAGGAGAGGGGATTAAGAGCGCTGCTTAAAGGAGCTCCAGAGTTGGGCGCGAGCCACGGCTAAAAGCGCAAACCACAGAGACGGGCATGAGACGCTAAGGCTGCTGCCACCGCCACCAAGAAGCCTGTGTGCGAGCACAGGTCACTCTCCACACCTACCCTCCCAGGAGCCTGTGCAGTCCGCCACTGCCAGGTCCCAGGATCCAGGGACAACTTCCCCAGGAAAATGCACGGCGCTCCTCAGGCTGGTGCAACATCACGCCGGCCTCCGCCACCGGCCCCAGGCTCGCCCCACACTCCGTGCCCCGCCCTCCTTGTGGCCTGACTGAGCCAGAGCCCACGAATCAGCTGCTCCTTTAACCCCGTCCTGTCTGAGTGAAGAACAGACGTGCTCCGGCGACCTACATGCAGAGTTGGGGCCAAATCTGAAGCTGAACCCCGGGAGCTGTGTGAACAAAGAAGAGAAAGGGAAATCCCTCCCAGCAGCCTCAGAAGCAGCGGATTAAATCTCCACAATCAACTTGATGTACCCTGCATCTGTGGAATACCTGAATAACAACAAATCATCCCAAATTGAGGAGGTGGGCTTTGAGAGCAAGATTTATTATTTTTTCCCCTTTTCCTCTTTTGGTGAGAGTGTATGTGTATGCTTCTCTGTGAGATTTTGTCTGTATAGCTTTGCTTTCACCATTTGTCCTAGGGTTCTGTCTGTACTTTTTTTATTTTTACTTTAAAAATTTCTTTTTTCATAATAATTATTTTTTATTTTAATAACTTTATTTTATTTTACCTAACTTTATTTTATTTTCTTTATCCTCTTTCTTTCTTTCTTCCTTCCTTTCTTTCTTTCTATCTATCTATCTTTCTTTCTTTCTTTCTACTTTTTCTCCCCTTTATTCTGAGCCATGTGGATGAAAGTCTCTTGGTGATGCAGCCAGGAGTCAGTGCTGTGCATCTGAGGTGGGAGAGCCAACTTCAGGACACTGGTCCACAAGAGACTTCCCAGCTCCATGGAATATCAAATGGCAAAAATCTCTCAGACAACCATCTCAATGCCAACACCCAGCTTCATTCAACGATGGGCAAGCTACAGTGCTGGACACCCTATGCCAAACAACTAGCAAGACAGGAACACAACCCCACCCATTAGCAGAGACGCTGCCTAAAATCATAATAAGTCTACAGACACCCCAAAACACACCACCAGATGTGGAACTGCCCACCAGAAACACAAGATCCAGGCTCATCCACCAGAACACAGGCAGTAGCCCCCTCCACCAGGAAGCCTACACAACCCACTGAACAAACTTTAGCCACTGGGGACAGACACCAAAAACCATGGGAACTATGAACCTGCAGCCTGCAAAAAGGAGACCCCAAACACAGTCAGATAAGCAAAATGAGAAAACACAGAGCAGATGAAGGAGCAAGGTAAAACCCCACCAGACCTAACAGATGAAGAGGAAATAGGCAGTCTACCTGAAAAAGAATTCAGGTTAATGATAGTAAAGATGATCTAAAATATTGGAAATAGAATAGACAAAATGCAAGAAACATTTAACAAGGACCTAGAAGAACTAAAGATGAAACAAGCAATGATGAACAACACAGTAAATGAAATTAAAAATACTCTAGAAAGGATCAATAGCAGAATAACTGAGGCAGACGAATGGATAGGTGACCTGGAAGATAGAATAGTGGAAATAACTACTGCAGAGCAGAATAAAGAAAAAAGAATGAAAAGAACTGAGGACAGTCTCAGAGAACTCTGGGACAACATTAAATGCACCAACATTCGAATTATAGGGGTTCCTGAAGAAGAAGGGAAAAAGAAAGGGACTGAGAAAATATTTGAAGAGGTTATAGTTGGAAACATCCCTAATATGGGAAAGGAAATAATTAATCAAGCCCAGGAAGCACAGAGAGTCCCATACAGGATAAATCCAAGGAAAAACACGCCAAGATACATATCAAACAATCTGTCAAAAATTAAATACAAAGAAAACATATTAAAAGCACCAAGGGAAAACAACAAATGACACACAAGGGAATCCCCATAAGGTTAACAGCTGATCTTTCAACATGAACTCTGCAAGACAAAAGGGACTGGCAGGACATATTTAAAGTGATGAAGGAGAAAAACCTAAAACAAAGATTACTCTACCCTGCAATGATATCATTCAGATTTGATGGAGAAATTAAAACCTTTACAGACAAGCAAAAACTGAGAGAGTTCAGCATCACAAAGCCATCTTTACAAAAAATGTTAAAGGATATTCTCTAGGCAAGAAACACAAGAGAAGGAAATGACCTACAATAAGAAACTCAGGACAATCAATAAAATGGGAATAGGAACATACATATCGATAATTACCTTAAATGTAAATGGATTAAATGCTCCCACCAAAAGACACAGACTGGCTGAATGGATACAAAAACAAGACCCATATATGTGCTGCCTACAAGAGACCCACTTCAGACCTAGAGACACATACAGACTGAAAGTGAGGGGATGGAAAAAGATATTGCATGCAAATGGAAACCAAAAGAAAGCTGGAGTAGCAATTCTCATATCAGACAAAATAGACTTTAAAATAAAGACTATTAGAAGAGACAAAGAAGGACACTACACAATGATCAAGGGATCAATCCAAGAGGAAGATTTAACATTTGTAAATATTTATGCACCCAGCATAGGAGCACTTCAATATATAAGGCAAATACTAACAGCCATAAAAGGGGAAATCAATAGTAACACAATCATAGTATGGGATTTTAACACCCAACTTTCACCAATGGACAGATCATCCAAAATGAAAATAAATAAGGAAACACAAGCTTTAAAGATTACATTAAACAAGATGGACTTAATTGATATTTATAGGACATTACATTGAAAAACAACAGAATACACATTTTTCTCAAGTGCCAAGGAACATTTTCCAGGATAGATCATATCTTGTGTCACAAATCAAGCCTTGGTAAATTTAAGAAAATTGAAACTGTATCAAGTATCTTTTCCAACCACAATGTTATGAGACTAGATATCAATTACAGGAAAAGATCTGTAAAAAATACAAACACATGGAGGCTAAACAATACACTACTTAATAACGAAGTGATCACTGAAGAAATCAAAGAGGAAATCAAAACATACCTAGAAACAAATGACAATGGAGACACGACAACCCAAAATCTATGGGATGTAGCAAAAGTAGTTCTAAGTGGGAAGTTTATAGCAATACAATCCTACCTTCAGAAACAGGAAACATCTCGAATAAACAACTTAACCTTGCACCTAAAGCAAATAGAGAAAGAAGAATACTAAAACCCCAAAGTTAGCAGAAGGAAAGAAATCATAAAGATCAGATGAGAAAAAAATGAAAAAGAAATGAAGGAAACGATAGCAAAGATCAACAAAACTAAAAGCTGGTTCTTTGAGAAGGTATACAAAATTGATAAACCATTAGCCAGACTCACCAAGAAAAAAGGGAGAAGACTCAAATCAATAAAATTAGAAATGAAAAAGGAGAAGTAAAAACTGACACTGCAGAAATACAAAAGTTCATGAGAGATTACTACAAGCAACTCTATGCCAATAAAATGGAGAACCTGGGAGAAATGGACAAATTCTTAGAAATGCACAATCTGCCAAGACTGAATCAGGAAGAAGTAAAAATTGTGAGCCGACCAATCACAAGCACTGAAATTGAAACTGTGATTAAAAATCTTCCAACAAACAAAAGCCCAGGACCAGATGGCTTCACAGGTGAATTCTATCAAACATTTAGAGAAGAGTTAACAGCTATCCTTCTCAAACTCTTCCAAAATATAGCAGAGGGAGGAACACTGCCAAACTCATTCTACAAGGCCACAATAACCCTGGTACCAAAACCAGACAAAGATGTCACAAAGAAAGAAAACTACAGGACAATATCACTGATGAACATAGCTGCAAAAATCCTCAACAAAATACTAGCAAACAGAATCCAACAGCACATTAAAAGGATCATACACCATGATCAAGTTGGGTTTATTCCAGGAATGCAAGGAATCTTCAATATAAGCAAATTAATCACCATGATACACCATATTAACAAATTGAAAGAGAAAAAAACATATGGTCATCTCAATAGATGCAGAGAAAGCTTTTGACAAACATCCACACCCATTTATGATAAAAACCCTCAAGAAAGTAGGCATACAGGGAACTTTCCTCAACATAATAAAGGCCATATATGAAAAACCCACAGACAACATCGTCCTTAATGGTGAAAAACTGAAAGCATTTCCACTAAGATCAGGAACAAGACAAGGTTGCCCACTCTCACCACTCTTATTCAACATAGTTTTGGAAGTTTTAGCCACAGCAATCAGAGAAGAAAAGGAAATAAAAGAATCCAAATTGGAAAAGAAGAAGTAAATCTATCACTGTTTGCAGATGACGATACTATACATAGAGAATCCTAAAGATGCTACCAGAAACTACTAGAGCTAATCAATGAATTTGGTAAAGTAGCAGGATACAAAATTAATGCACAGAAAGCTCTGGCATTCCTATACACTAATGATGAAAAATCTGAAAGTGAAATCAAGAAAACACTCCCATTTACCATTGCAACAAAAGGAATAAAATATCTAGGAATAAACCTACCTAAGGAGACAAAAGACCTGTATGCAGAACATTATGAGACACTGATGAAAGAAATGAAAGATGATACAAATAGGTGGAGAGATATACCATGTTCTTGGATTGGAAGAATCAACATTGTGAAAATGACTCTTCAACAGAAAGCAATCTACAGATTCAATGCAATCCCTATCAAACTACCACTGGCATTTTTCACAGAACTAGAACAAAACATTTCACAATTTGTATGGAAAAACAAAAGACCTCACATAGGCAAAGCAATATTGAGAATGAAAAACAGAGCTGGAGGAATCAGGCTCCCTGACTTCAGACTATACTACAAAGCTACAGTAATCAAGACAGTATGGTACAGGCACAACAACAGAAATATAGATCAATGGAACAGGATAGAAAGCCCAGAGATTAACCCACGCACATATGGTCACATTATCTTTGATAAAGGAGGCAGGTATATACAGTGGAGAAAGGACAGCCTCTTCAATAAGTGGTGCTGATAAAACTGGACAGGTACATGTAAAAGTTTGAGAGTAGATCAATCCTTAACAACATATACAAAAATAAGCTCAGAATGGATTAAAGACCTAAATGTAAGGTCTGAAACTATCAAACTCTTAGAGGAAAACATAGAGAGAACACTCTATGACATAAATCACAGCAAGATCCTTTTTGACCTACCTCCTAGAGAAATGAAATAAAAATAATCAAATGGGACCTAATGAAACTTTAAAGCTTTTGCACAGCAATGGAAACCATAAACTACACCAAAGACAACCCTCAGAATGGGAGAAAATATTTTCAGATGAAGCAACTGACAAAGGATTAATCTCCAAAATTTACAAGCAGTTCATGCAGCTCAATAACAAAAAAACAAACAACCCAATCCAAAAATGGGCAGAAGACCTAAATAGACATTTCTCCACAGAAGATATACAGTCTGCCAACAAACACATGAAAGAATACTCAATGTCATTAATCATTAGAGAAATGCAAATCAAAACTACAATGAGATATCATCTCATACCAGTCAGAATGGCCATCATCAATAAATCTAGAAACAATAAATGCTGGAGAGGGTGTGGAGAAAAAGGAACCCTCTTGCACTGCTGGTGGGAATGTGAATTGGTACAGCCACTATGGAGAACAGTATGGAGGTTCCTTAAAAAACTACAAATAGAACTACCATATGACCCAGCAATCTCACTACTGGGCATTTACCCTGAGAAAACCATACTTCAAAAAGAGTCATGTACCAAAATGTTCATTGCAGCTCTATTTACAATAGCCTGGAGGTGGAAACAACGTAAGTGTCCATCATCGGATGAATAGATAAAGAAGATGTGGCACATATATACAATGGAATATTACTCAGACATAAAAAGAAACGAAATTGATCTATTTGTAATGAGGTGGATGGACCTAGGGTCTGTCATACCGAATGAAGTAAGTCAGAAAGAGAAAGACAAATACCGTATGCTAACACATATATATGGAATTTAAGAAAAAAAAATGTCATGAAGAACCTGGGGGTAAGAGAGGAATAAAGACACAGACCTACTAGAGAAAGGACTTTGGATATGGGGAGGGGGAAGGGTAAGCTGTGACAGAGTGAGACAGTGGCACTGACATATATACACTACCAAATGTAAAATAGATAGCTAGTGTGAAGCAGCCGCATAGTACAGGGAGATCAGCTCGGTGCTTTTTGACCACCTAGAGGGTTGGGATAGGGAGGGTGGGAGGGAGGCAGACGCAAGAGGGAAGAGATATGGGAACATATGTATATGTATAACTGATTCACTTTGTTATAAAGCAGAAACTAACACACCATTGTAAAGCAATTATATTTTTAAAAATAAAAAAAAAATTGACAAAATGATTCAAGAGCCATGAAAATGGAGTCATTGAAGTTAGGAGATATTTTCTCTTTTAAAAAATAGCAGTCTTGGGCTTCCCTGGTGGCGCAGTGGTTGAGAGTCCGCCTGCCGATGCAGGGGACGCGGGTTCGTGCCCCGGTCTGGGAAGATCCCACATGCCGTGGAGCGGCTGGGCCCGTGAGCCGTGGCTGCTGGGCCTGCACGTCCGGAGCCTGTGCTCCGCAACGGAAGAGGCCACAACAGTGAGAGGCCCGTGTACTGCAAAAAAAAAAAAAAAAAAAAAAAAAAAAATAGCAGTCTTGGGGCTTCCCTGGTGGCGCAATGGTTGAGAGTCCACCTGCCGATTCAGGGGACGCGGGTTCGTGCCCCGGTCCGGGAGGATCCTGCGTGCTGTGGAGCAGCTGGGCCCGTAAGCCATGGCCGATGAGCCTGCGCCTCCGGAGTCTGCGCTCCGCGATAGAAGAGGCCGCAGCAGTGAGAGACCCACGTACCACAAAAAAAAAAAAAAAAAAAGAATCTCATTTATTTAGCATTAATCCTCCTGTATGTAGTTGAAAAGTCAGTTTTTTGTTTTTTGTGTTTTTTGCTGTACGTGGGCCTCTTGATGTTGTGGCCTCTCCCATTGCGGAGCACAGGCTCCAGACGTGCAGGCTCAGCGGCCATGGCTCACGGGCCCAGCCACTCTGCAGCATGTGGGATCTTCCCGGACCGGGGCACGAACCCGCCTCCCCTGCATCGGCAGGCGGAGGACCCCCAACCACTGCGCCACCAGGGAAGCCCTGAAAAGTCAGTTTTTGAAGAGGATGTTAAAGGCCAGATATTGTCTCTGATCTTAGAAATGGAATAAAAAGGTAAGCATTTGGAGTGAAATTTGATGATTGTTTCCTTGACAGGATCTGAGTTGTGTGGCACTATCTGTAAACACAATGTAAGAGGAAAATGGACAGATAAATAAAACTAAAATATTTCACCCAACTCAGATCAGAAGGCCTCAATATTGATAGTTTTGTCTTTGAACTTTTAAATGGCTTACAAAAGCATTTTAATACTGCATTCAATGAATCTCTTCTTCTAAAGGAAGCAAAAGATAATAGTCTACTTTATCAAATTATTCTGGAACACAGCATATGCAAATCCATCTAAGAAAATTTTAATACACATTAGTAAAATCAATTATCTAAGAAATCTTGGACCAGTCATGGACACTTCTTTTGGTTTACTTAACTCTGCATTTCTATATCATATTTGATGATTTTGTTTCAGTGTTTCACTTAATGATTCAGGAAATATGAAATATCTTGCTCTGAGCCATATCTCCAGGATAGGTAAAATTGTTTTATCTTATCCAGATTTTGAAAGGTTAGAGACTATGTGGCATCACAACTATGTAAAGTGAATTCCTTTCAATCAGTATCAGAATTGTGACCATTTATTTTATAAAGTCCTTTTTTCTATGTTTGCATGTACTAAACATTTTCAGAATTATTCAAAACCTGTGTTACTATCCTGGATTTCAGCAAAAACATTTTATGAATGTTCTAGCTGCTGAAAATCACTTTAGAAAAATATGCATTCCATTGTACAAAGATTTGTGAGTATCTAGAGAATACAATAATTTATAAAAATTAATGTGATATTTCAAAATTCCTTAAATTCATTGTAGTGAATAATCAGTTTTAAGGCAAGCAGTTTTTTTAACTTAGCTCAGTAGCATTCAAATCTTAAAAGTGTGTTATTATTACTTTTGAGCCTTTTGGAATATGTAAGTATTCAGCATGTTATGTAATGTTTTTCAATGCATTTCAAAAACAGAAAAATGCAATTCAGCACATAGCCAGAAATATATTAGCAAAAAATATGAAGTATAAAGATAACCTATATTCTATGTGTGCTAAAATAAATGGAAGATAGTTTCAAAATTCATCCCAGCTAGTGCCTCAACTACAATGAGTCTTTTCTTTAATGTTATACTTTTATGCATACAACTTTAGTGCCATGATAATTTACTAAAACTTTACTGTGTAAAGCCACTGATAATCTCTTTCAGCATGTGATCATCTCTTTTAACATGAAATAAAATAAAATGAGGCTTTCAATATTGTATATAAATAAAATTATTACAAAAATACAAATATAAGGCATAGAGCCTCATGCAAAACTAAATAAGCACAGCCTTATTCAAAATATGCAGCGCGTGGTCAAAAATGTTTAGTTGAATCTGCATTAGTATTGTGCTTTTTAGTGCAAATATCAGCCTTCATATGGCTATGATTCATGCTAGTCTTAAGATGGTTCATTTTCTATTTTCCTGTGATATTAATACCCAGCTTATTAACGGGTTTAATATTGGCTATTCTTTCATGATAAATTCACTTGAATAGAAAAGAGATAAACTTTTCAATCCATTAATTTTGTGTGATTGGAGTGTGCTTATAAATTAACTTTTTTCAAAGAACTATAGTTATTTTGCTAGCAGTAATACATATTTACTGTAACACATAACATATTTTATCTTTAACTATAATACTCTGTAATGTTTAATTGATGTCCTTGGCAATTCTCTTTCTTTGCTAATGCACTGACTTTAAACGGAATATTTTAAATCAAAATCACGAGGTGGTTTATTTGCTTTAGAATAATTTGCCCTTTTAAGTAAGGGACACAGACTTTCACAAAACATCTCTTGTATGTAAATGTGTCTCAAGTCCTCAACATTTCATTCACTCATTATTATCGGTTCATCTCAGTTAAAAAATTTAGAAAAAGAAAAGAAAAAATACCAAATTTTACCATTTATTTTTAACATGAACAAATTGAAGGAGTAAGGGCATCTCTTTCAAGGAAAGGATTTTATCTTCAACGTATTATGTGATAGAAGATGATTTGCAACTAATATTAAATTGGTTGAAATGATAAATTATATCACTGCATCTATAAATTATATTTTAAAATTATTCAAAAGTTTAACAATTAAACAATAGTTTCATTAAAAGATAGAGATTTCCATTAAGAGATAGATACAATTCTAGCAAGCCTAGAATTGTATAGTCTACAAATTAATGCAATTAAAATTCATGGAATAAAACTGTAAAACACACATGAAATTTTTCATTTTCGACTTGAAAGAAAAAGACTAGTTTCTCAAGTGAAAAAATGTATGCTGAATCATTTTTTTTCTTTTATAAATAATTTAAATTTTGAAGTACATTATTTTGGTTTAAAAAAAATTGTTTTTGCTTAATACAATTGCTGAAATATTAAAGACATCTGCAAGGTTATCATCCCAATATAGCACTTTTTTTTTTTTTTTTTGACACAGAGATGGCATTATCTTTTAAATAGCTAGCATGTTGCCTACCAAGCTCTTAAATGCTATTGTAGGGAATATAGTAACTATATGTTTTTGCTTTATCGTTTACGTAGATCCTCTACATCAATGGTAAAAATGAATTTTGATCATTAGCAAATCTGTGGTCCCTATTTGGATAATTCCTTCTGTTATACACAAGAACTTAACACTTATGGGTACTAGCTAAAAATTTGAAGCTTGGTCTCTTATTTTCTCTTAATCTCTTCCTAGGGGAAACATTTGTACCAAGAGCTACACTCCACATCAGACTTTTAACAAATATTAGTGTAAAAGATGAGATATTGGTGAAAGAATCAAATTGTTCTTTAGTCAAGAACCATAGAAGATGTCACCTGGAAAATGGTTTTACAGTTGATGCTTGTGATTTTCAGGTAACTCTTTAATTATAAATTGGTTCAAGAACAATAAGTAGCTTAAGCCAAAATATTGTGATTGAGGAGAAAGTTGTATTTGATTTGCATTTTTCCCTTGGTGTATTTTATTAGACTATCACTCTTTGTCCAAAAGTAATCAAAGTATATTTTGCTGGCCCTAAAACTTCTTTCATTTATATGTCCTTCTGTCTATTCTTAAATGTTCAAGGAGGTAAAAGTGAAATACATTTGATTAATATTACTTGTGTCAAATATCAGTCTGTAGTCAAGTGCTTTGGATGCTGTGGTTCCTTATAATCATCAGGTCCTCTTCTGTGGGATATTGAATCATCATCATTAGGTCTTAAAGTTCATGAAAAGGATCATAAAACTGAGAGATCACAATTCAAGGTATTTTAAATCTAGAGCTACTGTGCACACCAAGGTAACAGTAATAAAGAGGTCCTTAAAGTATTTTTTCAAGAGAGGGGAAAGTAACTTCTAGATGGCATTTCAAATATAAGGGTTTACTTCTACCTCTTCCTTTTCTTCTTCTTCCTCCCTTCCTCAACACTTCATTCCAAAAACAATTAGGTAGTCTGCAGTGTAGGCCTCCAGCCAGGTGGTGGTAAATGGGGAGGGGCTGTACTTGCCTATAATAGGCTGTTAAACTTTAACAGGAAGAATAGGCATTGACTTGAAATGCCATTGACTTGGGATACCTTGGGTATCCTTGGGGATACCCTATATAAGAGTTTACTTCCATGTTGTTTTACTGGAAAACAAAACTATTAATTCTCATTCTTTATTGAGTATTCATCTGCTTTTCTAAATTAACACATGTAAATCAAAAGAAATCAGTAATTATTCAAGGATGAACATAAACATTTTCCTTTTATTCTTAATGATGATGTCACTGTAAAACCAGCCCAAACTGACCCTATCTTGTTTCTAATCAGTTGTTTTTCAGAGACAGAAAAACAAAACCTTAAGTCATACAGCCAAAGCATGTGAAGAGGGGAAATTTTTTACCTCAAATAATACTCATAGTATTGGCTTCTATGCACATGCCAGGTGGGCAGAGACCCCTTTGCTTGGTAAGAATGAGGAAATTTCATGAGCCAAATAGATAATGCAGATAATATTTGTTATAAAAGTCACATTACTAGAAAAAAATTAGTCTCTAAAAATGGGCTAGAATAAAATGATTAACTTTTGTTTTTCTGACAAATTAAACAACTCTTGATTTAAGTGCTCATTTAACCATAAAATTTGCCTGGATTTGAGGCAAGTAGGAAGTATAAAGTGTCAAATTATATATATATTGAACTTTCTTACTGAGTCTAATTCACTGTATTCAATTGAAGCAATCACAATTTAAGTTATATCATAAATTCCTCAGTGTGCAGAAATGATATATTTTCTTCAGTATGTTCAGAAAAGTGTTAACATCTTCACAGCACTCACTGTATCATGTAATGTTTTTACTCAAAGCTGCTATTTTTGTAGGTCAAGACATTTTTTTAAATGGAGGTGATAAAAATCATGCTACTTTATATGTTATATTCACTTCCTTTTTGTTTTCCAAAACCAAAAATTAGTACATTCCAGCATTCCATGTGGTTCAGAGTTATAGTTATATGCACTCCAAATTTATTATATCACTGTCTTCTTGACTTTCATTAAAGTAGTAGTTCATAACAAGTAAAGTGATTACTTTACTTGTTAGAGAGCAATATTATATGATTATCATAATGGTAATAATTACAACTATACCAAAACTGTTATGACTGAAATGTTACCTATCTAAATTTAAATAAATAACTTTCAAGTAACCAATTAACTGTTAGTATGGTAATACATAAACATGCAAGCATGCTGCTTTTCCTTGCGTTTGAAGTTATATCAAAATATGAATCCGAAGTGTCCATGAAAGTCAAATTTTAAGGAAAATTTTATTATCATCTCAAATATAATGAATGGTGATTGTTAGAGCAAAGAGCTAGGAAGGAAGTAGTAAGTGACTAGTGGTCTTATTTAAATAAGTTTCTTATTTAAATAAGAAACTTCATGGAAGGTAACTGAGCTGTTTCTCATTCTCTTTCCATTTAGTATTCCACAGATTTTTGGCCATAAGTAGTCCTTAAAATAGTTACAATGTGTTTTTATTTTTGTTTGGGGTTAATTAACCAATAGGAATTCATTTTCTATGTAAACACATTGAACATGTTTTAACACATATACAAAACAAACACATAATTTAAGAGTCTTAAAAATTCTATTTATCTAAAAAAGTTTTAGTTCAAAATCAAGCACTGATTTCACTATTAAATCAAACTAAACAAAAGTAATCAAGTAAATGAAACCTTTCATGAAGAATGCTACTAGTTAGCTACCAGAAGATATTCTATAAGAATACAAGCTAATATTTGTATAATACCTATTACTGATTTGCAAAGAATAAATGATGAAATAATAGATAACATTTATAATGTGTTACTATTAGACAGAAATTATTTTAAGAGCTTCACACACATTGATTTATTAAATTATAACAAGAAACATTAACTCCATTTTATATATAGGAAACTTAGTAAGGGAGAGGTTAATAGTTCATCTAATATCATGCAACTAGGAAATTACTGATGAAGAGGATGAGTAGAGGCATTCCTACATTACAGTCTGAGCTCTTTAAACACTTTCCTATCCTGCATTCCATCAACAACTCAGATTTGTCCTACTATAAAGCATAATTAACATTTTATAGGAAAATCTATGGATCAATTCTAACATGCATTGCTTTTAATGATGAATAATTTTATTAAATATAGTTTTAAAGTATCCAATTAGGGCTTCCCTGGTGGCACAGTGGTTATGAATCCGCCTGTCAATGCAGGGGACACGGGTTCAAGCCCTCATCCAGGAAGTTCCCATGTGCCGTGGAGCAGCTAAGCCCGTGTGCCACAACTACTGAGCCTGCGAGCCACAACTACTGAGCCCATGTGCCACAACTACTGAAGCCTGCAGAGCCTGTGCTCTGCAACAAGAGAAGCCACTGCAATGAGAAGCCCGTTCGCTGCAACTAGGGAAAGCCTGAGCACAGCAACAAGGACCCAGTGCAGCCAAAAATAAATAAAATAAAATAAATTAATTAAACAAAATAAAGTATCCAATTACATAATATATACATAATTAAGAATTAAAATTCATTAAAATTAAGGACTAGTAAAAAAGTAATATTCTTAAAACAGATGCAATACATTTTTTTTTAAAAGAGCTCATGTCTGCCATGTTAAAAATTTCATGACATTTTTGTAATAAAAGGTCATGACTTCCAGTTATCAGCTGTGCACGTTAGGGGCTTGGAAGTTGCCATTCCATCTTAACAAGTAAAAATCTGGGCAGAGAGAAAAGTCTACAGCTCTTCTTGGATCCATAAGAGAGGGGAGGACCCAGAGCAAATTACTGCCGCCAAAACTGGGGAGACAGAGGTGAATATAGAGAGACACAGCTTACCAGAGCAGGAAACTGCTGGTGGAAACTGACTCTGGAGTCAGTGCTTGGGGTAGGAACACTTGAACTGTGATTGATGAATCACTGGACATTGCACATAGCCAATTCTGAGATAAAACTCCAAGGGGACTCAGTGATAGGAAAGGACCCACAATATTCTGAGATGCACCACTAAGTGTTCCACCAGGTTTCCACAGTAAAGTCAAAGACATTGGGCTTCCTGAAGGGTAAGGGGAAAAGAAACTACTTTGAAATACACAAGAGCATTCTGTTCTTACCAGGCCTGCCCTCAAGGGAAACTAGTTAATCAGATATGAACCTACTCAGGTATTATCAGAGCTAACTAACTTGGGGTAAGGGAAATATCCAACTCTAGCCCCCTCTAGCCATCCTCTATCACCTAAGGGAAGAGGTTGAGTAGATGGGAAGAAAAAAAAAAAAAAAACTGAGAAAAACTTGTGAAATTCATAGTCCAAAAGTATAAGCTCACTTAAAAACTCAGACCTAACCATAGGCTGTAGAATGCTTCCGCATCACCCCATACTTCACCACTATATGACTAAAGGCCTATTTATAGCAGTTCCTTTTACCCAGTACATCACATCTGGCTCTCAAGAAAAAAATTACAAGGCATACCAAAAGGCAAAAACACAATTTGAAGAGATAGAACAAGAATCAGAAGTGGACATGGCAGGAATATTAGGTAGAAAAAATAGATGGTCAATGTCAGCAGAGAGATGGAAAACCAAAGAAAAGACCAGAAATAAATATTAGAAATAAAGAACACTAACAGAAGTGAATAATGTTTCTGAAGGGCTTATTAGTATATTGGACACAGCTGAAGACAGGAATTCTGAGCTAGAGGATATACCTATAAAGACAACCCAAAAAGCAAAGAGAACAGACTGGAAAAAAAAAAAAAAAAAACAGAACAGAATATCCAAGGAATCTAGGACAACTACAAAAGGTGTAACATATGCATAATTAGGAATACTAGAAGAAGAATGAGAGAGAGACACACAAAAGTAAATGTGTTCTGAGACCAATTTCCAGTGTGGGGGTGGGTTTTTTCCATAGCACCAGGCAATTCTCAGACAGCAGCTCAGTGTTCTATCATTTAGCTCAGTCCTGACACTACCCAGAGATAGCATTAGATTCCACAGGTTAACGACTGCCTTCCGCTTTAGATGCCAATTGAAAGTCCAGGTTGTCACCTGTGTTTCTCATCAACTGTCTATAAACCAAAGGTTTCCTTGGGTTCAATTAATTGTTGGAACAACTCACAGAGCTCAGAGAAACATTTTACTAGATTCTCAGTTTATTATAGAAGGGTATCACTCAGGAGTAGCCAGATGGAAGAGGTGCATAGATGTCAAAACATTACATCATCAATTTTAAGTCTGAAATCTCACCTAAGTGTCATCAGTTCAGTGTTACATATTCCAGCAAATTTAAATCACTTACAATAGATATGAGTGACACTCTGGGTATAAAACGTTCTGGTAAAATTACCTCTCCCCTTATGGATCTAAGAAAATAGAAAACAGTTATCATTTCCCAAAATGCAATGGTGGTCCTTCCTCTTAAATGGCAGTACATGTTTGCAGACACTAGTACTCTAAGCCCATTTCCTGCCTGTAGAATTTCAAAAGTCTCACATCTTTGCCTTTTTTTTTTTCCCCTGTATTTGTCCCTTTTAGTCCAAGCTGGCAATGTTTCTGCTAGTATACCATTCAACAAAACCTTTTGGGTCTTTATGCATGTCACAGGGATTTGTGTTGTTACACAAGAGACTCATCCACAGATCTTTCCTATGTAATCTCATATCTATTCCTGGCTTCTGCAGAGAAGATTGATGGGATACACGAATTGCATGCCTAATCTCTTCAGTACCAGCAAGTTTGTCCCACAATCCCTTGATCTTCTCTCCATAGCATGTTTTTCCTAACAGTTAATCTCCAATTTTTAGCATCTTTTGCAATCTGAATAGGTTGAAATTTGACCAAATCATCGAGTCCTGATTGTTTTTCCCTAACCAGCCCTCCATCTCTTTTCTCTCATACTTTAATATAATCAGTAAAAGAGAACCAGGCCACAGTTTCAACACTTTGCTGAGAAATATCCTCATTTAAAATCCAGGTTCATCATTTATAAGTTCTGCTGTCCACACCAATATAGAGCGCCAATTTAGCTACATTTTCTGCCATTTTATGTTGAAGAATCCCTTTTCTCTAGTTTCCAAAATAATGGTCTTCATTTCCTTCTGAGCTCTCACAGTCAGAGACTTTTTTTTTTTTTTTTTTTTTTTTTTTTTTGCGGTACGCGGGCCTCTCACTGTTGTGGCCTCTCCCGTTGCTGAGCACAGGCTCCGGACGCGCAGGCTCAGCGGCCATGGCTCACGGGCCCAGCCGCTCCGCGGCATGTGGGATCTTCCCAGACCGGGGCACGAACCCGTGTACCCCGCATCGGCAGGCAGACTCTCAACCACTGCGCCACCAGGGAAGCCCTCACAGTCAGAGACTTTAACTTTCATATTTCTACCAAGATTTCATTTGTAATTATGTATGTATTCTCAGAGATGATGTAGGGTTTCTATACTATAATCCTAATTTCCTTATGAGCCCTCAATAGCATTACGTTGAATATCCATATTTCTAATATTCTCTTTAAAACAATTTAGACTTTTTCTTCATATGCCTTAAAATCCTTTCAGTTTCTATGTATTATCCAACCCAAAGCCACTTCCACATATTTTAGGTATTTTTTACAGAAGCATCCCACTTCCTGGTACTAAAATCTATGTTAGGTTTAAATGTGCTGCAACAGAGTACCAGAAACTTGGTAGTTTGAAACAATGAAAATTTATTATCTCATAGTTCTGGATGTCAGATGTCAAAGATCAGTTTCACTGGGAGTTGGCAGGGCCATGGTCCCTCTGGAGACTGTAGAGGAGAAGTCTGTTTCTCACCTCTCCCAGCTTTCAGTGGCTGTTGGCACTAAGGGTCTTGTGGTCACATGACTACAAGTAGCCAACTGATAGAATTATGAGCTAAGTAAAATAGTTGCTGCTTTAATTGACTAAGCCTTTTGTTGCTATATTGTTACATAAATTAACCCATTTATTCCATGTTACAGTTTCTTCAAATAGTGGAGCTTCTATTATTGTTGTTTGTTTTTGGAATTCCCTTAAGACTTCTGCTGGCAGACTTCACTCTTACTGTGGAAATGTCAGTGTAGCCCCACTGAGTGCTCATTTTTGCTTAGCCACAGAAGGAACAAGTGCATGTGGTGTCCTGGCTGACTTTAATTTCCTATACCATTTTCCTGAATGAGGCACCATACCAGGTTCCATACTTACTGATTTCAATCTTCTTGGTGTGTTAACCATTCCACAAAATAACTCCAAGCCCAGAGAGGAAGAGCTAATTTACTAAGTTTGGGTGGTATGTTATTCATTAAATAAATAAATAAATAAATATAAATAATGGTTATATCTTTAACATGGTGTAAATAAACTTGAAATTAGCTAATCTAGCCCAACAGTCATTTACTTGAGAAAGGGCCTCAACACCATCTCCCAATGGTGAAAAATTAACACCAGAAATTAAGTGGAATATTTTTATAATATTTTTCTGCATCTTTTTCCAGGGTGTAGAAATAATCAAATTTTCTAATTTTCTATAAGTAAATATTTAGATTTCAACTCAATTTACTCTTTTGGAAATAAGAGGGTTTAATTACCACAGAAACTCTTATTTAAAATACTTGTAAATTTAAGAAAATATATATACTTATTTTACTTTAATTTCATGGCTTTTTAGATACATGGGTCTGATGTTAAAATCTAATCCAGTGTTCAACCTTAAACTTTGAGTATGTTATTGCAGTCTCTAGGATTTTGCTGTTCACAAGAAGAACATTGAACAAAAGTATAAGTAGTCTCTATTTTTCATAAAAATGAACTTGTCCTTAAAAAAATTTAAGGTACAATTTCTTTTGTGAATGTCCAGTGAATTTTCAAAGACAGCTTAAGAATTGGCCATTAATTTAATCTGTATAATAGTCTCTCATATTTGTGCCTCAAGGCTACTAGAATATATAGTTGTAAAAGGAAATTTTCTTTAACTAAAATGTGGGAACTTCTAATGCAGTATGTCGTTAAAAGATAGACGTATTCTGGTTGCATTTGGAGGAAAGCAACTATTTTCTAAATATTGTGTTTAGACTCCATTTCTATGTTGAAAAGCTTCCAGGTACTTT
Source organism: Phocoena sinus (assembly GCF_008692025.1). Taxonomy (NCBI): domain Eukaryota; kingdom Metazoa; phylum Chordata; class Mammalia; order Artiodactyla; family Phocoenidae; genus Phocoena; species Phocoena sinus. The sequence continues at coordinate 158,156,154 of NC_045765.1, forward strand.
TGAAAGAGAGTTTCTTGCTGCTTATGATATAATAGACTAATTCAAAACCTTTTTACTATGAAAAAATAGCATACTGTAAGGTAGTAGGAAAAGTCCTTGAATCTCATTATTCCATTTTTAGTTCAGTAGAACACTTTTCTAAAAGAAATACATTTTCTTTCCATCTATTTCTAAACATGTTAGTTACTTGCTTTTCATTTATTTTGTCTCTTTCTGAGCAGTCTTCAAACAGCTGAGGAAAATATTTAATTAAGAGAATATCACTCAAGAGGAAATTAGTAAGTATCTCTATAGAGCCAAAGAAAACTGAGGTAAATTCAGAAATTATTGATTGTAAGTTGAACTGATTAGTACTTCAGTCATTCTTTGATTGATATCCCCACTGAAAATAACATTCTGAGCTACTGAAAAATGTCATTAATATTTGTAACTCTTACAAGTAAACACTTTTTCTTTATAAAGTTTCCTATTTGTATGGTCTCTTGTACACATTCCTTCTTTTCTCAATAACTTATTTATTGAGATAAAATCCACATACCATAAAGTCATTTTTCTCTTATTACTTTTAAGATAATTTCTCTTTGGTTTTTGACAGTTTGTCTATGACTTGTCTAGGCCTGCCCTTCTTTTCTAAACAAATTTATTTAGATATGATTGGCATACAAAAAGCTGTACATATTTAATGTATATGACTTGATGTGTTTGGAGATAAGTATACATCTGTGAAACCATCACTACAATCTATACGATAAATGTGTCCAGTAGCCCCAGGTTTTCTCCGGTCGTCTTTATTATTATTATATTTTTTATGATGAGGACACTTAATATAAGACCTACCCTTGTAGAAAATTCTTTAAGCATACAATACAGTGCTGTTAACCATAGGTACTATGCTGTACAGTAGATCTCAAGGCCTATACCTCTCTAACTTCATTCTCCTTTCCATTTGTTAAGCTTCCTAGACATAGATAAAAGTTTTTCACCAAAATTGAAAAATTTCCAGTCATATTTCTTCTACTCCCTTTACTCCTCTCCTCTATGAATCTTATTTTTCATGTGTCGATAAACTTCATGGTGCCACAGAGGTCACTGAGGGTTTTGTCTTTTTTTCTTATTCTTATTTCTCTTTGTTTCTCTGGCTAAATAATCTCAATTGATCTATCTTTGCATTAGGGGATTTTTTCTGCTTTGGTTCAAAAATCTTCTATTGAACCATTTGTGAATTTTAAATTTCAATTATTTTACTTTTAAACTCAGAATTTATATAGTTATTTTAAAATATTTGTATGGCTTTATTTACATTTTTATTTAGTGAAACAACATTCTCACGCTTTCCTTTTATTTTTAAGACATAATTTCCTCTACTTTTTAAACATGTTTATGATAGTGGTTTAAAATTCTTTGTCTTATAATTCCATGTCAGGACTTCCTCAAAGATAGTTCTTATTGACTGTTTATTCCTGTGTGTAAGCTAAACTTTTAAAATTTTTTGTGTGTCATAATTTTTTGTTGAAAACTGGGCATCTTAAATAGTATAGTATGGTAACTCTGGGACTCAGCCCATGGCCCCAGTGTTTATTGTTGCTGCTGTTTATTGTTTCTTGTTATTTGTTCAGTGACTTTCTTGGACTAATTCTGTAAAAAGTATGTATCCTTTATTGTATGCAGCCATTGAAGTCTTTCCTAGATCTAGGTTAATAGGGACCTAATGATTGGATACATTCTCTTCAAAGTGGAACCAATAAGTGCCTCAGTCTTTGCTGAGGAATGTGTGTGTGTGTGTGTGTGTGTGTGTGTGTGTGTGTGTTTGGACACACAACACTCCAACAGGCATTTTACAACTTATCTAACTCTTTAATTTCTTCTTGTGCAGAGGTTCAGATTCAGCTGCAGGTGAAAGAGCATGGTCTTCTCAGGTGTTTCTTGGGCATTTGCAAGGCAATGCACATGTGCATAACTTTCCAGAGTCCTAAGAATATATTAGAGCTTTTTAAAGCCCTCTATTTTCTTCTGATTCTTCAGTTTTGCAGTTTATATTTTCTGATCAGGATCTTGTTATTCCCAACTTATAATGCCACCATAAGAAGTGGCAATGTTGAACAATTGCTGCTGATATTTTTTGTTTGTTTTGACAAATGCCCTGTGGATAACATAATTCATATAGATTTTTTCAACGTGTACAACCTGATAATGTAATCTACATATGTATTGTGAAATCATTACTACAATAATTAATTAACACACCCATCACTTCACATAGTTACCATTTTTTATGTGTTGTGAGAATATTTAAGATCTATTCTCCTAGCAAATTTCAACTATACATTACAGTATTAATGCTGTGCTATACATTAGATCCCCAGAATTTATTCATCTTATAACTTAAATGTGTACCTTTTCACCAATATATTCCCATTTTTTTCTAACCACCATCCCCTGGCAAACACCATTCAACTCTCTGCTCCTGTGAGTTTTTCAGATTTCACAAATAAGTGAAATCACAGTATTTGTCTTTGTTCGTATGGCTTATTTCACTTAACATGATGCCCTCTAGGTTTATACATGTTGCAACAAATGGCAGGATTTCCTTCTTTTTCATGGCTAGATAGTATATTGCATATATATATATATATATATATATATATATGCCATATATATGCCATATATATATATGCCATATTTTCTTTATCCATTTATCTATCAGTGGACACAGGCTATTTCCATATCTTGGCCATTGTTAATAATGCCACAATAAACAGGGGAATGTAAATCTCTTTTTGAGATCCTGTTTTTTCGTTTTATTTCCATTATATATATATATATATATATACCTAAAAGTGAGATTGCTGGTACATTTTCTCTACCACAATGTCCAGTTTTTTAAATCTCTTTTCTTTTGGATAATAGCCATACTAACAGATGTGAAGTGTTATCTCATTACACTTTTGAGGTGCATTTCACTTATGATTAGTTATGCTGAGGATTTTTTCATGTACCTGTTGACCTTTTGTATGTCTTCTTTGGCAAAATATCTATTTGGATACTCTGTCCATTTTTAAGCAAGTTATTTAATTACTTAATTAACTTTATTGCTGTTTAGTGGTATGAGTTCCTTATATATTTTGAATATTAACTCTTTAACAGATAGATGTTTAAAAATATTTTCTCCTATTCTGTAGGTTGCCTTTCACTCTGTTTTTTTCTTTGCTGTATAGAAGTTTTTAAGTTTGATGTAGTCCTACTTATCTATTTTAGTTTTTCTTTCCTCTGCTTTTCAGGTCAATCTAAAAAACCATTGCCAAGTTCAATGTCAAGAATATTTTCCCCTACGTTTTCTTCTTAGAGTTTCATGTTTGGGGGACTTACATTTAAGTATTTAATCTATTTTGAGTTGATTTTTGTATGGTATAAGAGTCCAATTTAATTATTTTTCATGTGGAAAACCTGTTTTCCCAATGCCATTCATTAAAGAGCTTATTCCTTCCCTCTTGTTTATTCTTATTGCTCTCATCAAAGATTAGTGACCCAGGCTTCCCTGGTGGCACAGTGGTTGAGAGTCCGCCTGCCGATGCCCCGGTCGGCGAAGATCCCACATGCCACGGAGCATGGTCTATGTTGTTTTTATACTAGTACCATTTCCTCAGTCTGTTTGGGCTACTGTAACAAACCACCATAGACTAGATGGCTTACAAATATACAGAAATTTATTTCTCACAGTCTGGAGGCTGGAGATCCAATATCATAGTGCCAGTTTGGTTGGGTGAAGGCTGTTTTTCAGGTCACAGACTTCTTGTAACCTCATGTGGAGGAAAGGAGTAGGAAACTCTGTTGTATTTCTTTTATAAGAACACTAACCTTATGCATAAGGGTTTTTATCTCCCTGATCTGAGCACCTCCTAAAGACTCTACCTCTTGATACTATCACATTAAACATTAGGATTTCAACATATGTAGTTTTGGGGGAGGCACAAATATTTAGTGAATAGCAACCATGCTGTTTTAATTACTATAACTTTGTAATATAGTTTTCAATCAAGAAGTATGGTCCTTCTACCTCTGTTCTTCTTTATCAAGATGGCTTTGACTGCTTGATTCTTCTGTGATTCTACAAATATTTTGGGATTTTCTCTATTTCTCTAAAAATTTCCATTGGAATTTTAATAGAGAATGCATTGAATCTGTGGACTGTTTTGATTAGTATGGATATTTCAACAATTTTAATCCTTCCAGTCCATGGGTGTGGGATCACTTTCCCTTTATTTGTATTTTCTTCAAATTCTTTCATCAAAATTTTATAGTTTTATAGTGTACAGATTTCACCTCCTTGGATAAATTTATTCTTAAGTATTATGTTAATTTTGATGCTATTGTAAATGGGATATTTTTTTTCTTTTTTAGAAAGTTTATAATTGGTGTATAGAAACACAACTGATTTTTGTATATTGCTTTTGTATCCTGCAACTTCACTGAATTCACTGATCAGTTCTAACAATATTTTGGTAGAGCCTTTAGAGTTTTCTACATATATTATCATGTCATCTGTAAATAGAGACAATTATATTTCTTCTTTTCCAACTTGGATACCTTTTTATTTATTTTCCTTGCCTAATTGCTCTATTTAGGGCTTCCAATACTATAAGTAAATAGAAATGGCAAGAGTGGGTATCCTTGTTCCTGATATTAGAAGAAAAACATTCACCTTTCACTTAATTACAGTGTTACATGTAGGTTTGTCACACAAACCTACATTAATGCAGACTTTTATTATGTTGAGGTATGTTCCATCTATACCTAATTTGTTGAGAGTTTTTAATCATAAAAGGATGTTGAACTTTGTCAAAGACTAGCTGTCTTTAGTCTTTAGTTAACTTTTCAGTTCTGCCAATTTGATTGTGATGATGGTTGCCAGATATTTTTTCTTCTATAAAGAAGAATATTTTCAGAGTTCCTTTTGCTGCCATTCCTGAGATCTTCCCTTCCCATTTATTCTTCTTTCAGTATATATCGATAGAGTACCTAATATATCTTTCCTGTATACAAATACTATAATGTACTACATAGCTCTTCTTTGACCATGATGATAATTGAAATTTACAAAGATAAACACTTGTATAAAAATCACCTTCCATTTGTGTCATCATGTTATACTTCTCATTAGTTCACTCTTGATCTTCCTTTGAGTGAAACATCATACTTTTATTTAAATTAACAAATATTTGTAGGAAGAACTTAAAACTGAATGACCAAAAGTATTAACTGTAGTATGAAAGTAAAGTTTTTGAGAATGTAAGTTTTATTTGGACTTGTTAAAAAGATCTGTGGGACATACCTCAAAAAGTACACTTTCAACAAAATGGGGAGGAGGAGAAAAAAGCAAAATCAAGATTACAAATGAGTGCAAAGTTAATAGGATCAAGATAGAACTTAAAACTTCTTTTTCAAGAACAAACAAAAGAAAAAAATATTCCATAGTGTGCTAAAATTTTGTTTATAAAATGAAAGCAAAGTGTATTCTTTCTTAGTTTCTTAGACTTTTTCAAGGGCCGCACGAAAATGACATAAGAGAGAATAAGGCAAATATGTGACATTTATCCAGTTTGAATGTTACTTTTATAAATTTGCATAGCTCCCAAAAGTGTGCTCTTCATTTAAAATGTACAAATGGAAATAAAATGTGAACCTTAGCTGACTGCTTTAACTTGACATGTGAAATATATTACTGCCTAAACAATGCTAGAACGTATCAAATTAATGGACTTCTACACAAAATATCACTTCCATGTTGTACTATTGTGTTACAATTCTGCAGTTTTACAGGTTTCCAATGTAACCTATTGGAATATAGGGATTGGGTCTTGAGCACTGTAAAACGAGCTAAATGCTTGATTTACAGTAGTCTTATAATATAGATTTTTAAATTAATCAACATTTTGTAAAAGGCCTTGTTATTTGTTATTGTTTCACCTATAGTGGGTCTTTCTCATGCTGATTTATCAGCCAAAAGAGATGATGGAATATTTTAATTGAACCCCATTTACAGAAACAAAATACAGTGTTATGACTACTTAATTATGCATACGTTAGGAACTTTCTTATAAAGTGGAACATATTGAACATATGTTAACTTTATAAATACTGTCATATTTCACAGGGAACATACAAGTGTATTTAATAGTTCATTCTCTCATGACCACAAGTCTGATCATTAGCCATATTAGCCTACAACTGATGACAATCATTAGTCCTGATGATGTGGGGTGCAACATGGTTGTCAGGAGGAATTCTTCGGCATCAATCAAACTTCTCTTGTGATTTCAATTAACACTAAATGGCATGATGTCATCAAAGACACACTGAAGAAAAGGCCAATTGCTAGCAATTATACATGTAAACCTTACTATATTTTCTTGTATATTTTTAATGAGACTTCTTTCAAATCAAACCTAAATTGGAGGCATATTAATCAAATCACATAAACTTTCTAAGTATTATATTTTTTTACTTTTCTTAATTAATTAATTAATTTAAAAAACTTTTCTTATTATTTTTTTTACTTTTCTTAATTAATTAATTAATCCTTTTTTTGTCTCCAATGTGTGGCTTGTGACATCTTAGATCTTAGTTCCCCGACCAGGGATTGAACCCGGGCCCTCGGCAGTTAAAGCGAGGGCAGAGTACTAACCACTGGACTGCCAGGGAATCCTCAATTTATGTTTATTTTAAATTACATTTGATAAAACTGATGTGATGACTTTTGAGTGAAAAAGAGACATGATAATATGGTTAGCTGTAGAGAACCATAATTATTAAATATTAATAATAAATATAAAATTTATAATATATAATTATGCATATATATGAGAACTATTAATTCATAATATTATTTTATTCCTTTGAAAAAGAGTTTTTTATTTCAGTGCATAGGTCTTTAGTAGCATGTTTCACAAGTTGACAACCAAGTTAGAGGTCAAAGGTATGTCTGTTGAAGAGTCACTTAACATACCAGCCTTTATATACACAAATGTGAAAACTTTAAAACACATGTAGCATACTGTAGTTGTATGCCTAAAAGGGTAATTTGAGGCATCTCTAGTTATGCAAAAGCAGGGTGAGAAAACAGTCGGCACTTTCAGTGAACGCATTGATAATGCCACCTCCAATGACCCAGGCAACGCCAATCTCATAGCTTGTAATATAGGTTATCAACACGCTTACAACTCTCAGCAATCTGCCTCCTTCCTCTCTAGAAATTAAAGACTTGTTAGTGATGTTAGTATGTCATCAATCAAGGTGAATCAGGAGGGAAACGGCCTAGGTTAATGACTTAAGCTTAATATAAAGCCAGAGCCTTTCCAGCAGAGGACTGGTTTCAGAACACATAGGGCTTATACAGGGAAGTTCTCTGGCAACAGCACACCTAAAGTAGTCATGTAATTTTCACTAAGTTTGTTGTAAATTAAAGTTCTAAGCCCTGGGGTAACAGAATGAATGGGATGTTACACCAATAACCGATGGTTCAGATTTTAGTCCTCTGTCAGTTGGTATAGGGAAAGGTATTAACTCCTGGTTTGATTTCAAAATCCTGCATTTAGGGACAATCCTTTGTACTGGAATGAGAAATTGAACCTCTTGTCAAATGGACAAATAAAGAGTAAATAAAATAACAAATGATTTTGAATTCTCAAACCAAGAAGCAGTTCTTATCAGTTTTACATGTTATGGAGCTTAATAAACCATGATAGCATTATTTTCTTCTGAATACCTAATACTATGGAACTTGCTATTGAAAAGTCACTTTAATAAGATGGCAAGACAAGAAAACTTGTTCAGGTGCTCAGGATTAACATTTAACTTAACTATATGAAATCTCAACATTATTTCCCTCTTTTCTCACTATTAGAACACCAACAAGTCAAAGTTCAGTTGCTTTTCCTTGTAAAGCACATATAAGTAATTGCCGCTGGATTTTTAAATACATCTTACCATTTTTCCCCTCTATTTTCCTATGCTACTACAAAGAACTGTGTCAAATACAAAATTGATTTCTAAATAATCTTACCAAAAAAATACAGATTATTCTGTCAAAACTTTGAAGTTTCTACTAAAAAAAAAAGTCTGCCTTTCTGCTGTAATTTGACAAGACAAGGTATGCTTAGTCTGTGAGAAAGATTGCAGCATCTGTAAATGAATTAAAAATAAATAAATAAATGAGCAAATAAATGAATGAATGAATAAAATATTTTCAATGCCATATAATCCTGTTGCTCAAGCTTTACCAGAGTGAGAGTATGAGTGATAAACTCCCCTTCTTTGCTTCCGTGAAATTCACTAAGTGTATTGAATCAGTGATAATGAGATTGAAATATTTGAAGATGTGCCCAAGAGAGTAATGCTTTGGTTCCTGAATGTTTAACTTTTGAATGACATCTAACCAGCTTATGGATGTTCACTGAAAAGATGATAAAATAAATAGTACAAGAATCCTAAGAAAACATGGAGTAGATTTAAAATAAGCAGCTTTCTGAACTCAGATCCAGGAGCACTTTAAAGGGAAGGATCCTCTCAAGTATTTTAAGGTGTTTTTTTTTTCTTTATTTTTTGATGCTTATGATGCCACAATGATAATAGGAAATAAATTGTTCATTCAAAAATAATTTCCTTATAGTTCAGGTACTGTACTAGTCATTTGGATGCAGATATGAACATGGCGTGTAAGATTTTCACAAAAAGCACATAGTTTAGATGAGGAAAAAACATAGAGGTACAATTCCAACAGAATCAGATAAAAGCATTGCTAAATTTTTACCGTGAGTTCTTAGGGAGCTGATCCGAAGGAAACCTGAGTCTGTGATAGAAACTTTGCAAACAACAGCTTCCAGTCTCAACTTCCCACTAGACTCATTCAAATACCACAGAATTAACTGTCTCTTCTGTGCTCAGATAGGTGTATGTTGTAAGACTTAAAGGACCACACATACAGAAAGGTAAGGACGGATGATATCGGTTGAAATAGAAAACTGATTCCTCAACTTCACCTGAGTTCAAATAAGCCATTTTGTTGCTTTGCACTTAAGAAGGAAAATATGTATTTTTTTGCTACTATTTCAATGATAAGCTAATTCATATATGATATAGTAGGATAAACAAACAGATAAGGAAGGAGAAAAGGGAGGGGAAGAAAAGAAGAGATGAAAATAAAAGAGCAAAGATGTGTAACAAAAGAGAGAAATAAATGTGGATGGTAGTGAGATTGTGAAGTTAGTAACTATCTTCTTCATGTTATAAACCACTTACCTTGTAAGTCACTTTGGGAACTTCCACAATACACAGATGTACAAACTAGCCATGGGTTTATCTCATGGGTAACAAAGTAACATCCATTCTGTACAATGGTTAGCATTTCCTCCAAATTGCCTTTATTTACAGCTGTGTAAAAAGGACCCGCTTGCATAAGAATGTTTTATTGGTAGCAAGAGGGCTGTGAAACAGAAATCTAAACTAAAATAGGTAGTTTGCTTCACATGTGAATAAAAATGTATCTATTTACTAAGTACGAGATTCTTGTGACAAGAGCTCAGATGAGTAAAGATAAATAACATACTCAAAATAATATTTATTTTATCTAACTTTTTAAGGAAGATACATTTTTTACAAAGGATTAGATACATTACCAAAAATAATAGTTGTATTTATTTAGATCTACAAAATTAAAAAAAAAAATCAATCTGCAGTAATTATAACTAACACCCTTGAAAAACTAAACTGAAATCTATGTAAAACATATATAACCAAAATGGAATTTTTAATCAAAAGTAAAATATGACAAAAATTGCTTTCTTCTTATTTAAATACGTATCATATGGTATTTTCTTATAACATCACAACACATGTCCAAGTATAGCTGAAGACTCAAATTGGTTGCTACCTTTTAGCATTAGTTTGAGCCTCTAGGTTAATACAATGATAATCTGAATACATGTTTCTCTCGAAGCAACTATTTGTTGAGGATTATATAAGAAAGTAAAGATAGAATAAACGTATTAAAAGCACAAAGAGAGGGAAACTGTTATATCTGTTATATATAATCCCTTACTTAAGAAAGAAAAACAAAGTAACATGTTTTTGCCCAGTAAATGCTCATTCCAATCCAATGAAATAAAATTATCCAACAATAACTTGAGAATATTTCAGAAAATATATATTGCTTTACTCTTTTCTTCCTCCACTAACTCGTTCAACAAAGAGATATTTTACAAGGTACTTTGGCTTAAGAAAAACACTTAGTAGTTTAAAAGTGCCGGAAAAAAAAGACAGTAATTACTTGAACTTTGTTTCATAAGTAAGGTATTCAACAGAGATAATCTAGGCTATAAGATAAAATATTAAATATAGGCTAGACAAAAATGCACAGAAACCATAATTTACAAAACAAACACTATGATTCTCAAGAAATCAACTCTGTATAATTATGGAGTGTACTATGCCAGTGCAAACCGTTTTAGCAGCATGTTGTTCAGAACCCAAGTAAGACTACACACAAACACCTGTTTTAACATAAATTAACAGAAATTTCATTCCAGTTCAAATATTTCAAGGATTTCTGACAGATCTAACTTGCCTGGTTTACAAAATTATGAAAATATGATCAATTCCTTCTCTATGCATACTCTTCTCTAAACTTTCTCCAACTAATACATAGGGATAACTCCATCAGATGTTGACCTTCTTTGCTTATTATTATTATTTATTTTTTTATTTTATTGTTTTTTTGCAGTACGTGGGCCTCTCACTGTTGTGGACTCTCCCATCGTGGAGCACAGGCTCCAGACGCGCAGGCTCAGCGTCCATGGCTCACGGGCCTAGCCGCTCCACGGCATGTGTGATCTTCCTGGACCGGGGCACGAACCCGTGTCACCTGCATCGGCAGGCGGACTCTCAACCACTGCGCCACCAGGGAAGCCCTCCTTGCTTATTATTAAGAAAAACAAAAAACTGAGCTTTGTATAATCAATGGGTTTTCCAGAGGGTCTCTGTAGGGTATCAGACAATTTCATGAATATATGAAACACAAGGATTATCTTGTTTATGGTTTCTTTTGCTGTGAAAAAGCCTTTAAGTTTAATTAAGTCTCACTTTTTAATTTTTGTTTTTATTTCCATTTACTCTAGGATGTGGGTCAAAAAACATCTTGCTGTGGTTTATGTCAAAGAGTGTTTTTCCTATGTTTTCCTCTAGGAGTTTTATAGTGTCTGGTCTTACATTTAGATCTTTAATCCATCTGGAGTTTATTTTTGTGTATGGTGTTAGATAGTGTTCTAATTTCATTCCTTTACATGTAGTGTCCAGTTTTCCTAGTACCACTTATTGAAGAGGCTGTCTTTTCTCCATTGTATGTTCTTGCCTCATTTGTCATAAATTAGGTGCCCATATGTGTGTGGAGTTATCTCTGGGCATTCAATCCTGTACCGTTGATCTATAATTCTGTTTTTGTGCCAGTACCATACTGTCTTGGTTACTGTAGCTTTGTGGTATAGTTTGAATTCAGGGAGCCTGATTCCTCCAACTCCGTTTCTCTTTCTAAAGATTGCTTTGGCTATTCGGGGTTCTATTAATCTCCAAAATATACAAACAGCTTTTAGAGCTCAATGTCAAAAAATAAACAATCCAGTTATAAAATGGGTAGAAGACCTAAACAGACATTCCACCAAGGAAGACATACAGATGGTCAAGAGGCACATGAAAAGATGTTCAATATCACTAATTATTAGAGAAATGCAAATCAAAACTACCATGAGGTATCACCTCATGCCAGTCAGAATGACCATCATCAAAAAAGCTAGAAACAATAAATGCTGGAAAGGATGTGGTGAAAAGGGAACCCTCCTGGACTGTTGATGGGAATGTAAATTGATACATCCACCATAGAAAACATTATGGAGGTTCCTTAAAAACCTAAAAATAGAACTACCATATGACCCAGCAATCCCACTCATGGGCATATACCCTGAGAAAACCATAATTCAAAAAGAGACATGTACCACAATGTTCATTGCAGCACTATTTACAATAGCCAGGACATGGAACCAACCTAAATGTCCATCAACAGATGAATGGATAAGATGTGGCCCATATATACAGTGAAGTATTACTCAGCCCTAAAAATAAATGAAATTGAGTTATTTGTAGTGGGGTGGATGGACCTAGAGTAAGTTAGAAAGAGAAAAAAAAATACTGTATACTAATGTATACATATGGAATCTAAAAAAAAAAAGGTACTGATGAAACTAGTTGCAGGGCAAGAATAAAGAGGTAGACATAGAGAATGGACTTGAGGACGTGAGGTGGGATGGCAAAGCTGAGGCGGAGTGAGAGTAACATTGACATATACACACTACGGAATATAAAATAGTTGGCAGTAGAAAAGCACAGGGAGATCAGCTCGGTGCTTTGCGATGACCTAGAGGGGTGGGATAAGGAGGATGGGAGAGAGGCTCAAGAGGGAGGGGATATGAGGATATGTGTATACATATGACTGATTTGCTTTGCTGTGCAACAGAAACTGACCCAGTATTGTGAAGCAATTATACTCCTATAAAGATCTATTAAAAATAAATAAATATAAAAACACAAGGATTAAAAAACACTTTTTATATCATTAATAACAATTTCTATTTCATTAATAATAGTTTATGCTAATAATAATTTTGTTAGAGTAGTATGTACATCATGAAATATTACTTAAAATTTTTTTCTTCTTGCTTTCTGTCAACATTCAATCCAATTTCCTCAAACCAAAAGTGATATTTAAATTTGGTATGCATTCTTTTAGATCTTTTTCTGTTTTAATAATGACTGTTTTGTTAAAAAAATAAGCAACATAAAAACATGCTCAGAACAACTTTAAGCACACAAAAGAAAGCTGGAAATCACATTTTAACCATTAAGTAAAGAGCATCCTAGATGATTTGCTATGCTTTTAGAAAACAGAAAGAAAGAGAAAGAAAAGGTGTGAAAGCAAGAAAGAAAAAGAAAGAAAAAAGAATAAAAGAAAGCAAGGTATTTTATTTAAAACAGGGTTCATACTATGAATTATACTTTTAATATAACTTTACTTTGGTTGAATTTAAAAGAAAAAAGGAAAGCAAATTAAATGTCTAAAATGGTATTTGTATAAATATTTGTCCTTCTTAAGGTATTCTTATTCCCTAAGATATCTCAAAATTTAGGAAAACGTAAAAACTATTGAGAGTTTGGGGGATTAAATTATTTTAACTTGAAATAGCACACCCCATAACATCTTGGACATTTTTTTATACCCCAAGCCTTCATTACTGATGTACATAATGTGTGCATTTTCACTTAAAGTTTCATAACCACAGATGCTAAGTCTATATTTATTTGGTTTGGATGCTCACAATTCATTTCTTCATCTGTTACTTGACTGGCTTAATTGTCAAAAAGATGTGTTTATTTGTCCCTCTGCTTGTTTCTTTTCTTTTCTGAGAAAGGCCTACTGATGGTTTTAGTTTCTTTTATTTTTTATTTTGATATAGAAAGTGACAGTCTCTTATTTTCATGCTTGAATGATAACTTACCTGGATGTATAGATCTTGAGTAACACTTTCCTTTTTTTTTTTTCATTCAGAACTCTGTAGCTATTGTGCTATTATCTTCTGCCACTGAACATTTCCTTGGGTAAGTTTAAGGCTACCCTGAATTTCCTCCTTGTACATACCTTCATTTCTTCCTTGTAGGCCAGGCAATACTTAGTTCTGCAATTTCAGTGACATCAGCCACTATTTCTGGGGACAAATTCTTCTGCAACTATTGTTTCTGGAACACTGTGTATTCTATTGTTCTGCTGATATATTTAAAACTTTATTTCTGGGAAAATTTCATCCATTTCGGATGAATGATTTTTGTTAACTCTATTGGATTTTCTACTTTGCAGATGACAGTAATTCTCTGTTGGAACATCTATTGTGATTGATCTAATTGCTTTGATCTTGGACATTTTTCTCTCCATTCACATAGTTTTAATAGGTCTTTTCTCAGCTGTGTCAGTGATTCCATTTTCAACCACATCTGCTCTGTTTTGTGCTATTTAGAATACATTTATTATTTCTGTGTTGTTGTAATTTTCTTTTTCAATTTGTTTCCATAGCTCTCCGGTCCCCATTTTCATCTTACTGTGTTGTAGTACCATCAGGTTTCTACACTTCTGTTTCATAAATGAATGTTTGTATTAAGTACTTACAAGTCACTTGCAGAATATTTTTTTCTATTCATTTGGTTATTTATTCTTGGCGAAGACAGTCACTTGTCTTTTGCAAATTATGTTCTTTAAGTTATGCTTATCTTAATGTTTATGTTATTGTCAAACCTTTCTTTTTATCTTGCTAACATGATATTTTTCATAGAATTTAGCATAATTCTTCTTTCTCCCTACTCCTCACCTAAATCCTATTTCCTCTCCCCACACCCCAAAAATAATGCTTGTTGAGTGAGAGGGGACACCTCAGCTTTTGGTAGGCATTCTTAACAGAACTTGTTCCTAATGTAGCATTATAATATTTCAAGTCCTTTAAAATAATATTTTGAAACATTAATGCCCTAGGAATCACATGGGGATCTTGCTAAAGTATAGAAGTGTGCCCATGAGTCAACATTTGTTACAAGCTCCTGGGTGACCCCAGTGTTCCTGGTCTGATAGTCAAACTTTGAAGAGCAAGAATCTAAAAGGATTCACCATACAAAACAAAGGTAAAATCTAAATTCATGAGTGGATTATCCTAATAATTCAATGAATTGATAATATATATGTAACATATTCATTGAATTAAATGAATTGTTTCCATAATTCACTTAAAATTCCTGGAGTTCATGCGTTATTGGAAAATTTCAACCCCATATGGGCCTCTCAGTACAAATCTCATCCATAGTCATTTTCATTCTTTGCTAGCCAGAGATGGAAAAGATAAAAATATCCTCTGAGGCAGCTTCTCAACAATTTGCTGTCATTTGTGAGAATTCCCAAGATTAAGACATCACTCCAATATCTTATTTTGGGTGGAGAGTTGGGGAAGGACAAGATTAAGCTTCCCTTAATTCCATTTCTGATTTTGATTTCCATCTTGTGAGTTTAAAATATTAGATTGTGATATTCTCTTTGATTGCTATTTTTTAAATCCTAAATTCATTTATTTTGTCAGTTAGTTAATTTTAAGAAGTACTAGAGGACCAAATTTTAGTGAATAAACTCCATTCTAAATCTCCTAATGAAAATCAAAATCATTTTTTCATGTCTTTTCAATGCATTTAATTTGTTTATATACACATACGTAATTGAACATATAAATGATGCCATACAATGCATATAATTTAGTATTTTTTACTTCAAATATGTTTTCATGATCTTTCTAGAATAGTATATATAAATACACTTCACTCCTTTTAATGGCTAAGTATTTTTCTATTTTATGAAGTTACTTCTATTCCCTTGATAGTCATTTTAGTCATTCAGATTTTCAATCAATGCAAAATTCATAATTTTACATTATACTTTTGTAAATATTCAATTATTTCTAAAGAATATATTCCTAGAAATAAAAAACTTGGTCAAGTATAAACACATTGTAAAACATCATAACCACTACTCAATTATCTTATAATGATGTTCTAATTTATATTTTTACCATAAATAATTGAATATCCATTTGTCATACCTTTGTCAGAATTATGTGTCATTTATCTTTTGATGAAGCAATGGATGAATAAAAAATATATTTTGTTTTAGTTTACTTTTTATTAATTTGTAATAAGATTTGAAATAGTTTCATATGTTCATTTTCCATTTGCATTTTCATTATAGGATCTATGTGCTCATAATATTTTATTTGTATTGGTTGTTTTCCTTTCACCTATTTATTTTTAGGAGATATTTTAAATTTTAATATTAAACATTTACCTATTATATATACACTGAATATGTTTTGTCAAATACATTTAATGGTATACCAAGATTCAATGTAATCAAATCAAAAACTCAATCTTAAGAAACAACTAAAAATATAATTTTTGAAAACATATTACTTCTTTCTCACAAAATTCTCTACATAAGATCACA